>NW_026865173.1:0-197436 GCF_026571515.1 Ruditapes philippinarum
CTTGTGAGGGGCCAGGTCCCAAAACTCTGAAAAATTGTCACTGGTTATGCCCCTGTTCTTACTGTAAAGCACTGAGAAAGTCAAGTGCACTGTCTTACAGACAGCTCATGTTTTAAAGAGTTAGATTAAGGTAGATTTTAAACTATTGACATTTCTCAAATTTCCACATATGCCGGATATTTTTTCACAATCTATGCCATGGATCTTTTACCGATAATAATTGAAAAAGATCCTGTTTTGTATATTAAATGGTTTGTAAAAAAATTTTGTAGTCAGCACTTTTCATTTGTGTTGTTTTAAAGTTTACAGTATTTACATTAAGCTGCTTGCAGTTCTGTTAATATCTTTTTTCTTTCAACAATATAAATCCTTCCATGATAGCAGGTTTACTTTTTGTATTCTAATGGCAATAAAACTTGTATATTCTACCAGTACAGAACGAGGTCAGCCTTCACCGACGTGTAGATTGACCATTTACAATATTGTACAATCCTTAATGTTATTTTATTAATATTGAAATCCTTCATGTATAACCCTTACCTTGTTTAATGACTTTAAATGGACTTTAAATGGACTTTAAAAGGGATGAATTGTTTGGGGGTGGGTTCTAAAAATAGAAGTGGATATTGGATACTTTTTATTAAGAAATAAGAATATTCTTCATGCATGGTTTTATAAGGAAAATGATTGATTATATATGTATTTTACTGTTTATGATAATAATTATTTATTTCTACTTAATTTCTGCTGTTAGATGAAATAATAGAATTATTCAGTTTGTGCTATACGGTGGTAAAGATATATAATGTGTGATGTACAGTGAGTAATATACAGTGTGAGTGATACATCAGAGGTAATATACTGTAAGAAGAGATTAATGAGTGATAAAACAGTTGATGATACTTGATGAATGGTACACAATGAGTGATAAATGGTGAGTGATACAGTGAGTGATATACAGTTAGTGATATACGGTGATTGATATCCTAAGAGTGATATATGGTGTGTGATATACGATGAGTGATATCCCATGAGTGTTATTCAGTGAGTAATATCCTATGAGTGATATATGGTGAGTGATATCCCAATGAGTTACATACGGTGAGTGATATCCAATTAGTGATATCCAATTAGTGATATACAGTGAGTGGTATACAGTGAGTGGTATACAGTGTATGTATGGTGAGTGAAACACTGGGTGAAATCCTGTGAGTAATAGACAAAACTTGATACATGGTGAATTGAGTATATACAATAAGTAATGCACAGTGAGTGATTTTTAGTGAGTGATGCACAGTACGTGATATACAGTGAGTGAAACACAATTAGCATAAAACTGTGGCTGATATCGCCTAAACGATACATACTATAGTGAGTGAAATACAGGCATATCAAATACAGCTCACTTCTGTTTAGCTTGTTTTATTGTTTTTATAGAATAATGTTACCCAATACTTAGTTTAATGGGGCGTCCGTGGCCGAGTGGTTAAGGTCGTTGACTTCAAACCACTTTCCCCTCACCTCTGTGGGTTCGAATCCCAACAGGGACTTCGGATTCTTTCATTTGAGGAAGCTATCCAGCTAGCTTACGGAACGTCGGTGGTTCTACTTGGGTGCCCGTTTGTGCCTGAAATAATGCACGGAAGGGCACCTGAGGTCTTCCTCCGTCAGTAAAGCTGGAATGTCACCATATGACCAATACTGTGTCGGTGTGACGTAAAACCCAATCAAACAAACTTAGTATATTGATATGAAAGTCCTGAAAAATTGCATAGTTTAAACGATTTATTGTTTGAGATAAACCAGTATGTGTTATTTTAGTGTTACTTTTGCAAATCAAGGGACAACAAGGGTCAGGTTAAACGCCTGTAATGTGTTATTACTTTATCATTTTACAATTTTTATTTAATTTTATTTTACCAGCAATGATAGTGATAGATTAATATGGTGTATATAGATAGATAATGTGCCATCATGATAATCAATAGGGGCAAAATAAATTAAATGTTAGATCTATTTCTGTGTTTTGTTCAATCTCTTCATTTTTAGCTCACCTGTCACAAAGTGACAGGGTGAGCTTTTGTGATCGCTTTTCGTCCGGCGTCCGGCGTCCGTCCGTCGTCCGTAAACTTTTACTTTAAATGACATCTCCTCATAAACAACAAGGCCAATTTCATCCAAACTTCACAGGAATGTTCCTTTGGTGGTCACCTTTAAAAATTGTTCAAAGAATTTAATTCCATGCAGAACTCTGGTTTGCCTGGCAACCGAAAGAAAAAAACTTTAAATATCTTCTTTTAAAAAACCATAAGAGCTAGAGCTTAGATATTTGGCATGAAACATCTTCTAGTGAGTGTCTACCAAGTTTTTTCAAATAAAAGCCCTGGGGTCAGAAAAATTGGCCCTGCCCCCGGGGGGTCATTGATTTTCCCTATATGCATATAGTATGAATTTTAAAAAAATCTTCTTTTAAAGAACTCAAAGAGCTATGGCTAAGATATTGAGCATCAACATGTTCTCATAGGTGTCTTACCAAGTTTGTTCAAGAGAAAAGCCCTGGGGTCAAAATTGGCCCCGCCCCCAGGGGTCATTGATTTTTCCCTATATGCATATAGTAAAAACTTAAAAAATCTTCTTTTAAAGAACAAAAAGAGTAAGAGCTAAGATATTTAGCATGAAACATGTTCTAATAAGTGTCTACCAAGTTTATTCAAATAAAAGCCCTGGGGTCAAAATTGACCCCGCCCCGGGGGTCATTGATTTTCCCTATATATGCATATTGTTAAAAATTTAAAAAATCTTCTTTTAAAGAACTCAAAGAGCTATGGTTAAGATATTTAGCATCAAACATGTTCTATTAGGTGTCTACCAAGTTTGTTCAAATAAAACCCCTGGGGTCAAAATTGGCCCCGCCCCGGGGGTCATTGATTTTCCTTATATGTGTATAGCAAAAACTTAAAAAATCTTCTTTGAAAAAACCCAAATAGCTAGAGTTAAGATATTAAGCATGAAACATCTTTTAGTGAGTGTCTACAAAGTTTGTTCAAATAAAAGACCTGGGGTCAAAATTGGCCCCGCCCGGGTTCATTGATTTTCCTTATATGTGTATGGCAAAAACTTTAAAAAAAAATCTTCTTTAAATAGCCCAATGAGCTAGAGCTTAGATGTTTAGCATGAAACATCTTCTTATGGGTGTCTACCAAGTTTGTGCAAATAAAAGCCCTTTGGTTAAATTGGCCCCTGCAATGTTTGGGGGGGGGGGGATGCGGGGTTGGGGGGCCTAATATACAGGTGAGCGACCTCATGGCCATCATGGCCCTCTTGTTTGTTCTTTACATGCGTTCTTCTTTCCACAAAATAGAAATAATTGTCCCTGTACGGAAACGATGTCTCTGATACTATGTACGTCAAATCGGTGCTACAGTTTTAAAACCGTCCTCGGTATCCAAATCCGAATTGATGGTACCAGTTGTACAGGGTGTATGCACTAATGACGTAAACTCGACCATTACGATTGTGCGTGATAGGCAACGACCTTAAAATAAAGTAAGTCAGGGAAATGATAATAATTAGATATGTAAGGCAAGCATGACTCTCAGGTCAAAAGGCCAAGCTAGTGTGAGAAATAGATTAAAGCCAATCTGTCGAAGAACGTAAATTACTTGATAACTTTTTGCCCTGGCAGGTAAATAGCGTGATTTCCTTACCTTGCAACTCGTCAATTAATGGGTTCTACGGTCTCTTACATCAATGGTAAAATGTGATAAAAATCGGCCGGATTGGAAACCAGACTAGTACAAGCGACAGAAAAAGAACTGGTAACGATTAGAAAAGAACTGCATGCTACGATCTGCCAAATCGAAACATTACTGGTGATCGGTCCGATAAGAAACATATAACTAACAGCCCAGTCAGAAATAGAACTGGTAACATAAGATTCCGATCGGAAAGACAACTGTTCAGTCAGCTCTGTTAGTATTTATGACCAAACAAATGAGGGATGAAAATGGTTATTATAAGCTTTCATCCACATGAGAAAAAGAAATTTGTACAATCGACCCGATCAGAAATCGACACTGTTGTAATAATCGGCTGATCAGAAATAGGCATGGTTGTAATAATTGACCTGATCAGAAATCGACACTGTTGTAATAATCGGCTGATCAGAAATAGGCATGGTTGTAATAATTGACCTGATCAGAAATAGACATGGTTGTAATAATCGGCCTGATCAGAAATAGACATGGTTGTAATAATTGACCTGATCAGAAATAGGCATGGTTGTAATAATTGACCTGATCAGAAATAGACATGGTTGTAATAATCGGCCCGATTAGAAATAGACATGGTTGTAATAATTGACCTGATCAGAAATAGACATGGTTGTAATAATCGGCCCGATTAGAAATAGACATGGTTGCGCTTGTCCTGAAATAAAATGGTTACAATCGGCCTAATCAGGTGTAGCATTAAAACAGAAACGACCAGATTAAGAAATCGTTTAGAAACATGATCAGTTATTGGAACAACAGTTGGTAGTCTTGTTTTATTGGTTCAGTGTATATAATCTTTATAATTTTAATTTTAAAAATCGAGTATCCGGTTGGATCAATTAATTCCCCCCCCCCCTCCTAAAAGCCACATAGCCAGTATATAATATGCGTTGCCTTAAATCACCGTCGACTGCGTGGTCGTGTCGAAATATCTGTTTATAAACAAAAGTTTTGCTGTAAACTCCATTATTATTTTTACATCGTAGACAATTAGATAATACTATTACTAATATGTTATTACTGGTACTAGTGAGCGCGGTAAGTCAATTATAGTTCTACTTTGTAATTATTTCTTTATGGCAATGTTGTATTAACATCAGTGTTTGAAATTATATTTTGTCCAATAGGAGTACAGTATTTCAAAGGAATCGTAACACATTTACTTTGGTAAATCGGTAAACTGTTAAACAGTCTAGTAAATCGACTGTTTATTAAAATAATTTAAAACACTAAGCCGTTTAAAATTTATTAGTACGTATTTACAAAATTAAGTTAGTCGCACGGCTGCGCCGCACCTGACCAATTTAATTTTGTAAATAGGTACTAATAAACTTTAACCTGTACTTAAATAATAATTTTAGAGCATGTTGCTCTGTAAATCTTTATACAAATAAAGATATTTCAATATCATTTTTTCTGTACATGCTACGGAAACTGTCGAGGATCTGTCGATGTTTTATATATTCTGTTCACTGACCGGAAAATAATACATTTTACTCAAAGTTTTACTATTTGACAAATGTCAGATCAGACTATTATTCCTTTCCTCTTGTAGAAAGTGGGTAATTCTGAATTACATCTTTATTCTCTGTCTTATATATTAAATCCGTATTGACAAGAACAAAAGATTTCATATTTTGGTAATATCTGACCTTGTAATAAAAAAAAATCCGTATTTTAGTAAATACGGACTTCATACAAGGTTTCCGTATATTACGAGTGTACGGATCACGGTATATTAGTCATATACGTATTGCATGGTATACGGTCCCGTACATCTACGTATTCAAATTTCATTTATTTTTACCTGTCTATCTTTAATATACGGAATTTCGCACCTTTTATTTTATCCATATATTTTCCGCAGTGGTCATAATGGCGTAAAATGTCGTTTATAGCGGGATTTTGACACAGGGCGACCTTTTTAATGGCAAATAAAATAACAAAAACCCCGTGACTTTTATCCAAAGGGGTGGGGGAAAAGTCATTTCGACTGAGTATACATTTTAAAGGACGTTTAAAGAAAAAAAAATCAAAAATCTATTTCAGGAATTTTTAAATAAGCCGCTTTTAAGCCGCAAATTGCGGCTAAACTGAACGTCAAATTTTACACAAAATTTACAGTTTTCTTTCCATATTTCAAACATTTTTCGGCGTAAAACGAAATTTTTTATATCAGCTTAAAGGAAAAAACAATTTCCGTTGGATGCTGTAGGATTTAAGGAATTTTGTCCGCCAATGGCGTTGTGATACCCGTAATAGTTGCCAAGGATACGCAACGACGTCTTGTTCAAAAACGGGCTTTGATGGTCAACTTTGACGTCGTGTGTACAAAAATTGGCTGAAACTATTGGTATAAAATTAACAAAATCCAATCAGAAATATGGTCAACTTTCTGCTTGCCAATTTTCAAGACGCTCCTCGAAAGTTCGCAAAGTGTCGCGTTCTACCTTAAATATCATTTTTTCTCGTAATGGGTCTTTAAAATTCATATTTTCAGTTATTCTTGGACGCTGTGCAATGTGCAACAACAGTTTCTCCAGTAAAGATATTGTATGATTTTCATCATGTATGTATCTTATCATCTTTTAAACTGCTAAACCCTTTTACTGCTTATGTTTTATAAATAAATAAATAGATAAACAAAAAAATAAATAAATTAATTAATTAATTAATTTATTTATTAATAAATCGTCAACATTTTTATTCCAAGAGATAAATTCGTTTTACTATTAAAGTAACTCCACTTAAAATCATAAAAATTTAAAGTCCTACAGAAAGTTACGGAGCGAGCTAATGAAGTTTTGCTTTGACGTTTATGCATTCCACATCAAAATTGGTACTCAAAATTTGAAAAAAAAATATTTCAAGTTCTGTTATATTAAAATTACACAGTGGAGGTCTTTAAAAAAATTAACAGTAGATTTAGATATTATAAGGCTTTAAATTTTGTTTTACAACTTCTGGTGAAAATATAGACAATTTTTTAATTTAGACAAAATATTTTACATTTGTTTTACAACTTCGGATAAATTTATAGACAAAAGTTTTACATTCGTTTTACAAGTTTTGCTAACTTTATGGACAAAAGTTACAACTCCTGATAAATTTTATTTATAGACAAAAGCTTTACATTTGTTTTACAACTTCTGATGAATTTACAGAATAAGGCGATGATAGTACGAGCAGATGGTTGCTATGAATATCACATGAATCACCAGGATTCCGTCGATGCCAAAGACGACACGGCACGACCAATTCTAGAGGTATACTTTGGAACTTATATATACTTTTGTTAAGAGAGATTGATATTTGTGGTTGCTTGACACTTGGCTGAGACGCCAAGCTAGCATTACGTTGAGACAGAATGACTTACGCTGAGTTAATTGACATTCCGTTGAGTTAATTGACATTCCGTTGAGTTAATTGAAATTCCGTTGAGTTAATTAACATTCTGCTGAGTTAATTAACATTTTGATATGTCAAGTCTACACGAGTTGTAGTTCAGGAGGTTTCATTATGTTAAATCAAGAATAAATATGACTGGAGTCAAGGTGGCGTTATGTTCGGTCAAACTAGCATAAGGTTCGGTCAAAATGTTGTCATATTTTCCTCCTTTTATGTCTAGTTCTTGCAAGATTATAATTCCTGAAAGTTTATTCATCGCTATGATTATTATTGATTAATCTTATTTCTTAAACATGCTCTTTTCATAAGATGTATTTTTTCCGTTTTGTTTTAAAATATTTAATTGACCCTTATACTTTTTAGGCGCGAATGCTCGCTGAACTCGCAACAGCCATCAACATTGTAGAGACCGGGCACCATCACATTGATCACATGACACAAGAAATCAAGACTGCGTGCGCATCACTTACGGTTTACGGTTGGGATCTTCCGACCGTGGGTTCAACTGTACCAAACGTTTCGAGTCCGTAAAAATAAAAGTGTGAAAGATGAAATAGATTAGTGTTTGCATTTTTCATCTTAATACAAATATCTCAAATGTACATGTGTTGTGAAAAAAAGTTTGACAAACCAAGCAATTTTGTTTGATATATATTTCTTTTCTATGTACAAAATCAAAATGCTTGATGACTTAGTGACCTTCTCAAGCACTTAAGAAGAATAGTCGATAAAAGTTATCTAATGCAGATGTAAAATTTTGTTGCGTTGTCTTCACATAAAGCACAGGGTTTCCTCATGGTCCAGTACTTAGACTTCATTTCTTTCTTGTTTATATAAATGATATTTCAGAGAACCTATTAAACACTACACATATTAAAGCAGACGACACGTGTAAAATTTATGCACAACCGTCTATATCTGATCTTGAAAGAATTATTATAAATCACGATTTAGTCTCGATTACTTTTAGTAGAAATCTTTAAATGACTTAAAGTTTACTTTTAATATTCAAAACTCAGTGGGTATACATGTATTAGCCAGATTCCAGGAGGGATCATGACCATCCCTCCTCCCCCATTTTCTGGATTAACGCATGTGAGATGAGGTAGCTAAAATCATAAATTCTTTGTAACACATCTCACTTTGGGGTCAAATGCACTTTGGGGTCTAACTTGGACATGTATATATGCATTCTGAACATAACACAAACGACCGCATTTTCGGGTCATAAGAATTAAATATATAAGAATAAATTTTAGTGATATTATAAAGTACTTTATCTTGTTTATACATGTATATACGCTACTGACACAATGAGCGTTCAACATGAGTCCGCGGTACAACTCTACATAACAATCTTTCAGTTGTATACTAATTTACAAATATAAACACATAATTTATAAAAGATAATGGATAACTTTAATATATAAATATGATATGGCATGAAATCATGAATATAGTTTCTAAATGAAATCATTTTTTGGATGATGTCGTTTGGATCTGTGGGCATTCTTCTACTTTCTTGATATCGTCATACCCCTTGAGCATAAACTTCACAAATTCTGGAAAAGTAAAAAATAAAGGTTTTGTTATAATTATGACTTAAGAAAAAAAACTGTTGACTTTTTGTACTGTTGAGATATTGCTACGGTCATGTTGGCGTTGACGTTGCTGATGCCGTTGCCTTCCGACTACTTGAACGTTGATCTTTTTTAATTCTCAATGGATTGCCTTCACACATAAACGCAACAACCCTTTGGACACGACCTTCAAGTTGACCAGAATGAACTTGACCGTAACTCATCAACAAGGTCAATTGTTTATATTTTGTTTGGTTTCTGATTTCTTAATGGACTGTCTTCAAACTTTGACACATTGACCTTGACTTAAAAATGACATTGAACTTGTATATTGATTGATTTTTGCTTAAATTATGCTAATTCTGGATTTTTTTTTACAGATTTTATTCATATTGAAACAAAACAACACTTGTAACAAAGCCACCAAACAAAAACTATAGTTCCATATTTGTTCGGATTATCATCGGTATGCAAACCAGATACTTTACATTTTTATTTGTTGCCCCATTACAAACTTTGACACATTTGGAATGTAAGTTTTGTAAGGAGCATGACGCACATCTCAATAAAACATGCATTCTAATTTCTTTTGGTGCATAAAGTTCATTGTTTCTACTGACCCTTAAGGGTTATGTAAAAATACCTTATGTAAAAATACTTTGATCTTTAACCTTACCTTCAACATCAACTTGCTTGTCTCCATCAGCGTCCATCATTTTAAACAACTGGTCGGTCTCCTCGGCCGTTAACGGTTCGCCGAGAGACATCAAAGCTTTCCGGAGTTCTTTAAAATCTAAATCGCCGGTCCTGTCTCTATCAAACTTTCGGAAAGCTTCTCGTAACTCGATATTAAACACACTAGGATCTTTTAAATGTTTCTTTAACATTTCAACATATTCATCATACGTAATTTTGTCGTTATCTGTGGATAAATACAAGTACATACAATACTGAGTAAAGCTATTATTTAAGTATGTATTTCATATAATATATAGATAAACATGTACGGCATCTTGTCCATGCCATTATACTTTACATACAAAATAAGAACACCATTAGTAAACCGATCACGTGCTGTACGTTTATGGGCATCCATTTTGGATGGGAACCATCACATAAATAGGAAGCCAGCATACATCAGGGGTAGGTAACTAAGAAAAAATAAACTTATATCGGGACTTATACCATTTACTTATTGTACATAAAAAGCAGTGATAAGTGCAAACCCTAAATCGCTCGATTCGGCAGATATTGTTATTATCTCCAGGAACAAAGAACTTCCGATTCTGAGGTCAGAGCCTTTAACCAACAGTCCAAGAAACCATAGTTTATTTAAAGTTGCAATCCTATTTCGGCAAAAAGACAATGACTTTGCTGGCCCATATGGTTGATTGCGGTAGCAAGGGTATAAACATATACCGTTGCACATGGAAACATAAAATATAATAAGATTGGTAAATAAAATGATATTTATTTAATTTCTAATACTTACGATCGGAATCAAACTTTTTTAATATGTCTTCCACCTCAGCCCCCGTCGGATTATATCCTATACACCGTAGAACGTTTCCTAACTCATTCTGTGTGATAAAACCGTCGCCATTTTTGTCAAATAAATCGAACACTTCTCTTTCTCGCAACTCTGTAGAAATGGAAATACGAATAATAGACTTATTACATATACTCGTATGTATGTCCTAAAGTATGTGACTGCGCGTGCGTGTTTTCTTTCTATTTTTTCCCTTTTCCCCCCAAAAAAGTAGCAAGCCAAGTGGTGCGAGCATTTTCAAAACAAGGTAAAACATATCTGTAAAATCACATAAAAGCAGTGTATTTTCAATGATGGAAATTTATCTACAAAAAGTTTAGACTTTATGTGAGAACTATTAACTACATTGTATAGGGCGCGCCCGGCCAAGTAGTTAAGCTTGTTGACTTCAAACCTCTTGCCTCTCACCGCGAATTCGGACAGGGACTTTGGATTTTTTCATGGGAGAAAGCTATCCAGCTGACCTGTTCTCTGTCAGGTGCCTGAAATAATGCATGGAAAGTCACTTGAAGTCTTCCTCCATCAGTAACAAAAAAACAAAAACAAAACAAAAAAACAAACAACAAAAAACTGTCGCATACTGCATTCTATTTACCTTTTCAGCAATTCTGAGAAGTATCCCTTGTTATATATAAAGCGAGAAAGAAAAAAAAAACACGACAGAAGCCCATGTGACTACTAGTATCCAATATACATTTATATCATACCACAAGGCTAAACTTAATACTATTTCTCAGCTGTTTATTGATATATAGAAGTTTATAAAGTTTACCAAGAAATTGTTTCGGGTGTAGTGCATCGTCATTCATGTTTTATACTATGGTGAAATCCTGAAAATATCACGTACATACATGTAAATACATGTGTACAATCACTGTCTTTATAATTATGAATAATTATATAATTTACCCTATGGTGTTAAAGATCTCCAACGAACTACATGTATATTCGTTGAAAACTATATGCGGATTCTGCTGATTTTGGTCTGGACTTCTCTTATGGATAGATTAAGTTGTTACCAACAGTAAATCAGTTTATTTTGTTACAATGTGACAAAATAGCTCTTACGAATGCAAATATTGCGATGACAATTGTAAAGTTGGTCATATTTTGCAATAAACCAGCAAAATATAAATGTTTACATGTGTCTTAAATTTCTTATACATGTATTATTTAATTTCTTTATCAAAAATTACTAAAATATTATCATATATATGTAATTTAAGTTATAGAGGCGTGAAATTTTATAAAAAAAATACCTTTCAGTCGACTTAAAAATGCAATCCGTGTAGTAACAAGTCCTCATTAAAAAATAAATATATTCACATTAGTAAAAGCATTTATATGTTTACCGTTTAACTTTTTTTATAAAGTAATTTTGTAAGTACCGGATTAAAAAACCTATTACTACCATTTTTGAGACCGATTTTATATTTATATATATTATCCAGCTAAGTTGATATTCAACTAATCTGTTATTTAGTCATATCCTTTAATAGTTTAAAATGTGAACTAATAATAAAAACTTTCAATACATGGACTTATTGTAACTTAATGGAGCGACGTCTGAAGTGGGATTTATTTTCTTTCCGCGGATTAAAACATGACGCTGTTTTGCAGTCTTGTAATTCATATAAAGTAACGTATACCCAGGCTACAATTTAAGCTACGAGGAACTGCTTTGTTGATATTAATGAACATGATATTGATATTGTGGAATCATTTGATCAAATGAACAATAAAAATGTCAGCGGAAACTATTTAATTTGGTGTCAGAACAGAACAGAAAATACTCTTTATTTGGAAGAGATAGATTACAAAATATTAAATTCTGCAATATAATGTATGCAAATTTATTAACAAAATTATAAGCAGTGGGAAATGGTCAATACATAAAAAGAATATACATACAAACAAAGTAATTATACAATAAATATTGCTTATGGGTACAGTATTGTTATGACTAAATCTAAGCTGAACTTACATTCAAAAATAATGTTTCAATTTCTATTCTTTGTATGAATGGTGTTTTTATTATTATTTTGTTTTACCAATGTGATCCGATTCGATCGAACTGGATGGACATAGAAAATATAGATTGAAAATATAATTAAGACTAGTAGGTTTAGTATTAAAGAAAACGGAAACTAAAATAGAAGGAAAAACGAAAATAAGAGTAATAAAAAAGTACGTGCGTAGTATGAAGTTGACATTTCAATAGTCGTATCAATTATTTTACTTTAGCAATATACTCAAACCTCAGAGGGTATCTATATATTAGCCAAATTCCAGAAGGGGTCATGACCATCCCTCTCCCTCCATTTTCTGGATTAGCGCATGTGAGGTGACGATGCGAAAATCATAAATTCGTTGGTTAAAACGCACTTTGGGATCCAACTTTGACGGGTATATATGTGCATTCTTAACATCACACAAACGACCGCATTTCGGGTCATAAGAATTGAATCAATAAGAACAAACTAAAAATAAGGTACGACGTAGTCGATAACAAAAGCAGACGATTGTCTATTTCAATTTGTTATATCTTAGAATTTCTTAGAATACTAGTATATTGTATGTTTTATATTCCATTATTTGTCTCACATGATAGGGGCAAGATATATAAACTTTGCAGTTTGATCCTAAAGTGGGCTTGACCATAAAATGCTCTGTTTAACTGCAATCTGTATATGTCGGCTTAAATTAAACGTTTATTAATACGCTACTGTCAGCACCAATCCGCTGTACAACTCTCTAGTGCAATATTATTTAACAATTTATCAGTTGTATACTAATTTACAAATTTAAACAAATAATTTATAAATGATAATGGATAATTTTAATATATAAATATGATATGGCATGAAATCATGTAAACAGTTTCTAAATCAAATCACTTTTTGGATGATGACAATTGGACCTGTGAGCATTCTTCCACTTTCTTGATTTCGTCATACCCCTTGAGCATAAACATCACAAATTCTGGAAAAGTAAAAAAATAAAGGTTTTATTATAATTATGATTTAAGAAAACAAACTGTTGACTTGTTGTACTGTTGAGATATTGCTACGGTCATGTTGGCGTTGACGTTGCTGATGCCGTTGCCTTCCGACTACTTGAACGTTGATCTTTTTTTAATTCTCAATGGATTGCCTTCAGACATGAACGCAACAACCCTTTGGACACGACCTTCAAGTTGACCAGACTGATCTTGACAGTAACTCATCAATGACGTTGCGATCCAAGGTCATTTGTTTATATTTTGTTTGATTACTGATTTATTAATGGACTGTCTTCAAACTTGGACACAACAAGGTTTAAGATAATTTTAAGAATACCAAACCGAAGTTGACCTTGACTTATAAATGATCTTGAACTTGTGTTTTGCTTGACTTTTGCTGAAATTATGTTAATTCTGGAATTTATTGACGGAATTTATTCATACTGAAACAAAACAACACTTGTAGCATGAGTTGAACTTTTAAATGACATTGTCCACCAAGCAATAACTCTGGTTCCATATTATCTTAGGATTATTATCAGTATGTAGAAGATGCCAAAGAAAGCACGGCAAGGAGCATGACGCAATAAAACATGCATTCGATCGGTGTAGGGTTATGTAATGTACAAAGATATGGAAACAAAAATACTTTGATCTTTAACTATACCTTCAACATCAACTTGCTTGTCTCCATCAGCGTCCATCATTTTAAACAACTGGTCGGTCTCCTCGGCCGTTAACGGTTCGCCGAGAGACATCAAAGCTTTCCGGAGTTCTTTAAAATCTAAATCACCGGTCCTGTCTCTATCAAACTTTCGGAATGCTTCTCGTAACTCGACATTAAACGTACTAGGGTCTTTTAAATGTTTCTTTAACATTTCAACATATTCATCATACGTAATTTTGTTGTTATCTGTGGATAAAAAAATACAATTACAACTACTTACATAGAATACTGAGTCAGCTTAAAGTGCATTTCATATAAGAAAATCATTTTGTTTCAGCATTACCCTTTATGAATGAGAACATCTGATAAATGGAAGCCAAGTATAACACCAGGGCCACAATTTTGGTTTTGCACTTTTTAATGGAACGAAAATTATCCAAAAATTCACGTCTTAATTGTTGTTTTATAAACTTTAAAAAAGCTTTCGATTCAATCTATCGTAATGCTCTTTGGTATAAACTTTTCAATTTCGGACTAGATGGTAAATTGATCAGGATTTTTAGAGATATGTACTCTTCGGTGTCTTCCTGTGTTAAGCTCTGTAATACTAGTTTTGTCAGACTTTTTGATATATTGATTGGTCTAAGGCAGGGCCAAAATAATTCGCCAATATTGTTTGCTTTATTTCTGGAAGATCTAGAACAATACCTAATACATGATGATAATAATAACGATAAGGGTTTTATTTTTTATGATATTTGTACGATTATTTTACCATTTGCCGACGATGAGGTCATATTTGGAAAGTCAGTTGAAGAATTGTAATCGAATCAAAATAATTTACACTTTTATTGTGATGATGGCCTAGAGGTCAACTGAGATAAACCAATAAACCAAAACAATGATCTTTAGGAAGAGGGGAAGAATCAGAGAAAATGAAAAATGATCATACGATAATACTTTATTAGAGACTGTTGATAACTTCAACCATTTGGGTGTAGCCTTTAATTATATTTAGTCTTTTCAACGTCATATTTAGTATGCTATAGGAAAAGATTTGAAAGCCCAAATTAAATGTTTTATTTTTTAATAGTAACAAATATGATGTGGCCCCTTCCGTTTCACTTCAACTTTTTGATGCATTTTTTGCCTCAACTTAAATTTTTCTTGTGCAATATATAGTTTGACAAAATCTAAAGATACAGAAAGGATTCATTTGAAATTTTGCAAGTGATTGTTAGGCGTAAAACACAGTACATGTACTGCAGCAGTTTATTCGGAGTTAGGCCGATATTCTATTTATATTCAAAGATATGTTCAAATAATAAGATTCTGGTTACATATTCTTCATTCAAATAATAATAATAATAATAATAATAATAATAATAATAATAATAATAATAATAATAATGATAATAATAATAATATCTTTAAGTCCGCTTTTCAATCATCAATAAGTCTTCATGAAAATAGTTATGACTCCTGGGCAGCTAAGGTACATTTTATTTTAAATGAATATGGTTTCACAGATGTATGGTTGAACCCATTGCAATACAATTCAAAATAGTTTGTTGAAACATTCAAACGTAGATTAGTTGATTGTTTTATACAAAAGATAAATGCAGGCATTTAGTCTAGTCCATTATTGTCTAGTCTGTACATTTGATTTACAAATTTGAACCTGCATTTTGTCTTTTGATAACTTATTTATTAGATCCTACAGACAATTTTTTCTCGTTTTAAGTTATCTTCTTATAAATTAAAGATAGAGGCAGAGAGGTATGGTCCTAGGTCCTAATAGACATCCTCGTTCAGAAAGAAAATGCGAGTTATGTTATTTTCAAGAAATAGAGGATGAATTTCATTTCATTATCATTTGTAATTGTTATACTGCATTACGTAGGGAGTTCATTAAGGTATTTTTACAGAAGGTCGAGTATGTTTAAATTTTGCAGCTTTTGAATTCAATATATAAATCCGAATTAATTGGACTTGCTAAATACATCATCTTTGCTACTAATCGTCGATATGAACTAAATATTACCACTTAAAAACTATTTCTACCAGTATGTGCATGATAATTTTGTTCCTTAATAGCGGCAGTATAGTATATATTGTGTATTTTGAATCGTTGATTCACATAATTTTAAGTCATTTTGCAACGTATTAATAAGGTCAATGCAAACTTTGTATTGTTTAAATATGGATTTAAGAACATTCTCCATATATACTTTTTGTTTAAAAATGTTTGTTTTCAATATGATCGTACCATGACTTATGATTTATGTATTATGTGTTTTGTATTTTGACATTGTACAAATATGTATACGTCAATAAATTATATTTATCTTATATCTATTTATAAAGATAATACGGTTGCACATGGAAAGATAAAATATAATAAGATTGTTAAATAAAATGATATGCATTTAATTTCTAATACTTACGATCGGAATCAAACTTTTTTAATATGTCTTCCACCTCAGCCCCCGTCGGATTATATCCTATACACCGGAGAACGTTTCCTAACTCATTCTGAGTGATAAAACCGTCGCCATTTGTGTCAAATAAATCGAACACTTCTTTTTCTCGTAACTCTATTAGAAATATAAATACGAATATTAGATTTATTACATATAATCAAAAGTGAGTATGTGATTGTGAGTGTTGTTGTTGTTGTTTTTTCATGAACAGCAAGCAAAATGGTGCCAGCATTTTTAAAACAAGTCAAAACATATCTGTAAAAATCCCATAAAAACTGTGTATTTTTCAATGATGGAAATATATCTACAAAAAGGTAGGATTTTATTTGCGAAATATTAGCTACATTGTATGGGATTTGGGTTCTTTCGTGGGAGGAAGCTATCAAGCTGACCTGTTCTCTCTCAGGTACCTGAAATAATGCTTGGAAAGTCACCTGAAGTCTTCCTCCATCAGTACATCTGGAAAGTCGCAAATTTGTACGATTTTAGGTAATTATGTTAAAATAACACAAATGCATAGATCACTGACCTGTCTACTTCTAATTATCAGATTAGGGGATACAATAACGATTTCACCTCAACACATTTCTTGACAAAAAGCACTCCACTCAAATAACGCTCAGTGAAACTTTTTCATACACACAAATTTAATTCAATCACATCTGACTGCGTACATTTATATTACTGCTTACATCTCACGAAACTTGGTCTACCAAAGATTGATATATTGTGTGTATAGACTTTATAATCAGTATGCAATTGACAGGTAAATGAAATCAAACAATATAATGCTATTAAACATTATTGAGTAAAATACTATAGCTGACAAACTTCTATAAGACGAGGTGCTAGTGATGGAGTCCTATATGATCTGTATTATATTCACAATTGTAGAATTATTTCTTTATTTCACACCACCAGTTATTCACCTTTTTTTACAGAACATTGTTAACAAGATTAATATTCCGTTAGGATATTTCGACTAGGAAAACGAAAACGAGGCTAGTTGGAGTACAATATGGATTTGATACGGGATTGTTGTACTTACATTTATGATTTCTATTGGAACATACCATAGTGCAAACGCCGGAAGTGTATTGGTTACAACTAATAAACTATCCAATATACATTTATGTACTTACATTTCATACCACAATAGTAATCTTAGTCTTATGTATAAATGTTTAAATAGTTTACCAAGAAATTGTTCCGGGCTTAGTGTGTCGTCACTCATGTTTTAAACTATGGTTATTCCTGAAAATATCACATAAATAAACGTATAATCTCAAGATTATAGGCAAAACACATCAATCAATGCTATTGAAATTTTCCTTATATGTACTGACTAGGTAGTTAAGTTGTGTAACATATAAATCAACATATCTGCTCAATACGAAAGAGTTGAGTAGATAGAATTTTTGTGAACACTTTCGTGAGCTCTCTCCTCACTACGTAGTGAACAGTACAGACCAGGATCAGAGGGCACATATGTCCACACATGGCTCAGTTGCTACTCAGCTGGCTAAGAGTGAAATCAATATTAATTGAAAAAATTCATTTGCAAACAAATATGGCGATGGAATTCCAAAAGTCGGTCATATTTTGCAATAAACCAGCAAAATATAAATGTTTTCATGTGTCTTAAATTTATATGTATCATTATTTTTTTTATCTAAAATTACTAAATATTATGATACATTATATACATGTATAACTTTTATCTGTCTAGAGGCGTGCTTTTTATAAATAAAATAATACCTTTCACTCGACATAAAAAACAATGCAATCCGTCTAGTAACAAGTCTTCATTTAAAAAAAAGAAATTCCGATTGATGAAAACATGTATAATACTATAATTATGTTTACTGTTCACTTTTTTGTAAACTTATTGTGTAAGTAATTAAAGATCCTTTTAATAACATTTTTTCAGACCCATTTTATAAACAATATATTTATATGTATAATGTCCAGCTATGTTAATATACAACAAATCCCTTATTTACTCATATCCTTTAATACTTTAAAATGTTAACTAAAACAGTGATTGAATACATGGTCCTATTGTAGCCTAATGGAGCGAAGTCTGAAGTGGGATCAATTTTCTTTCCGCGGATCAAAACATGACTTGTAATTCATATAAAGTAACGTATACCCGTTTACAAAATACGGAGGTCTGGTTTGTTGATACTAATTAACATGAAATTGATATTGTGGAATTATTTGATCAGATGAACCATACCAAAATGTCAAAAGAAACATTTTAACAGAACAGAACAGAACAAACTCTTTATTTGGAAGAGACAGATTACAAAATATTAAATTCTGCAATAACATGAGCGCAAATTTATAAACAAGATTAAGCAGTGGGAAATGGTCAATACATAACTGGGAAAAGAAATAACACACAAACAAAGAAATTATACAATAATTATTGCTTATGGGTACAGTATTGTTATGAATAATTCTAAACTGATCTTACATTCAATTTCTATATTTGTATGAACTGTGGTTTTTTTAATTATTTTGTTTTACCAATGTGATTCGATTGAAGTAAAAGTTGTCACTGGATGAACATAGAACATTTATAGTGAAAATGTATTCTAACACTCCTCGTAGTAAAAAAAAACCGGTCTTTAACTGCCAATAAACACAAGTTAGGGACTACTTGTATATGCGGTTGTTATGTTTTCTCCCTCGATTATATAGTTTACAAAGCCCTTTAAAGCAACAATAAAAAGCATTTTTATTTATATTTTCAGTTTTTGTAATGTTTTCTTTTCAGACAATATTGAAATAATATCTCACATACACTAACGTCATAGATTTGATCCATATCAGTTAATAGATATTTTTGACAAAACGGTGCCAATCCGTAAGCAGCGTAATGACGTCATCCTAAGTATACAACGCATTCATAAACGCTGACGTCATTTCATACATATAAGAATGATAAATGGGACACTGAAGTAAACACAATACAATCCATCTCAAGACGTAAGTTTTTATTGATGAAAACTTGATAAAATAACGTTTTTTCTTATTACTTCTTTTGTTTAATAATTTCTATATCTTGGCAACAGTAGGGTGCGAAAATCGAAAAGCGTTATACGAAAATCGGCAACGGAAGTTATTTCCGCATGAAAAAAATAACATTTGTGATCTTCCTTATTTAATCGTGTTAGAATAACAATGGTCTAAGCGGCCTCAGGGGTCAATTCCTACGCATCAAAACTCTAAACCGTTCTTAAATAGCCGATAAACACTGCTAAGCGTGTCAGACTGATATTATTTCTTAAATTAAGACTGGTAGGTTTAGTATTCAAGAAAAACAGAAACTAAAACAGAAGGAAAAAGGAAAATAATAATGAAGAACATGCGTAGTATGAAATTGACAAAATAAAACACAATATAATGGCGCTTGAAAAGCATTGAACTGATGAATATACTATTTAAGTAAAATTGCGAATCATTATCAAAATAAATAAATAAATAAATAAATAAGTAAATAAATGATCAGCGTTCAAGTTGTCGGAAGGCAACTGCGTCAGCAAAGTCAACGCCAACATGACCGTAGCAATATCTCAACAGTACCACAAGTCAACAGTTTGTTTTCTTAAGTCATAATGATAACAAAATTTTCTTTTGTACTTTTCCAGAATTTGTGAAAATTATGCATCAATAAGAAACAAAACTGGTAACAATCAGAAATAGAACTGGTACTGGTAACAATAAGAACCCGAACTGGCATCAATTAGAAACAGAACCGGTAATAATCAGAAATAGGGCTGAAATTTTCCTCATAAGTTAATGCTTTCCACATCAAAATTGGTACTCAAAATTTGAAAAAAATATTTCAAGTCCTGTTATATCATAATAACACAGTGGAGGTTTTTAAAAAAAACCCAGTAGATTTAGATATTTTAAAGCTTAAAATTTTGTTTTACAACTTCTGGTTGTGTCGTTATCAGGTGAAATTATATTATAATTTAGACAAAATATTTAACATTTGTTTTACAACTTCGGATAAATTTATAGACAAAAGTTTTACATTCGTTTTACAACTTCTGATAACCGACCTAACCGATATATAGTGGTGTTTGACCTTTGTGAGATAGGACGTCCCAGTATTCCCTGTTTCCTGTTGAATGGACAAGCAATAAACTGCTCAGATTAATATATCTGATTACATCCGTGTGTCAAAGTATCTAAAGAACTTGAACATCTATGTAAGTTTGTTATACCATTTTATCCTGTCACTTGTATCAATTTCGGCCCGATAACAAGGTGCCGTATATTTTTACTGATCTACGGCACTTGATCACGTGGTATGCATGGTTTGCCGGACTACTTTTCAAGAAAAAATATAATTATTATTATAATGTTGGACTTTATGTTTGGTTCGCCTCAGAGTTCCCAATAGAAACGTTCTTTACAGGCCGTTCCAGTGGTATGAAAAAAACTGTCGGTAAATCTTCTGTGTGTAGAATAACGAATTTTGGAAACGTTGATAAAACTTTGTTTGTTTATTTTATTTCACTCAATAATTTTTCAAGCGAAATAAAAATTATTAAAAGTGAATAAATATAAAACTTAACTCGTTTGCGACATTAAAATAGCGTACTTGATTTGATTGTTTTGCACGTGCTGTTTTGCGTCACGTAAACAATACTTTAAACGTCTGTACAGCGTTAACGACTGAATAAAAGATATTGGTGTTCGAATTCATTTTCTTAGTTAGACCATTTTCTTTCATTCTAGAAAGTTTTCACAACAAAATTCGACAAAAAATTGTTTTTATTTATCACATTTTTCAAACAAAATGGCGCCCTCAATGTGAAATACACAGGGAGATAATAAGAACGGCGAGTGCATTGTTGTAGAATAATGCACGCTTCGGGCCTTCTTTGTTTATATAGAAACATTTCCGATAGTGTGATTAAAGGTAGTTTGCCTAATAAAATTCTTTAACAAAACGGTGACAGGATAAATAGAATAATAGATTGGTGCTGTGGATGGAGAAAGTTTATCTGGCTCTGCTCCGGAATTTATTGGGTTCGCCTTCGGCTCACCCAATAAATTCCCCCGCCTCGCCAGATCCACGGCACCAACCTATTATTCTCTATATAGATATACTATATTGGTGGCAGCGGTGATTCAATTCTAGCTGCGGCCTGTATTTTTAAGACGCTACCAGTCTTCGGACCCACTTTAGGTTTTTGTACCATTGTGGTTTTTAATTAGGATATATAATACCGGTATCATATTTTCTTCTTCTATTGTTGTCCTCAAAACCTAGCAATTTTTTAAAAGAAATTGCAGATGAATTTTTAAGAGTGATATTTTTATAATATTGCTTATTTTCAGGCAGAAAGAGGTGTGATATTTTTAAAGAGCGATAGTCTTTTAATATTGCTTATTATAGTTACTGTAAGGCACAATATTATAGTATTGTGTAGGTGTGTGGAATAAAATAAATTTTATTTCGGAAATTGGTTTACAGTAATGGTGGTAAGTGGTATGATTGCCTGATATTTTTAATTATTTGTAATAAAAATATTATAATACGTAAGTAATAAATATGGCAATGGCGATGTATAGGTCAGACACAAAAAGCCCCCACACAATAAATCTAAGGTTGCGATTAATTTTGCTTCTAAGGACGAGTTGGTTAAAGTTCCGGGGGATAGTAAGAGGTTTGCTGCTATTCCCTTATCTATAAGGGGGGGGGGGGGGCTGGCGGGGATATCACGTTAGATATATTGTCTGCAATATGTCGTAAAAAGTTTACGGGTGAGGAATAAGATATGATAGATTTTTCATCAAATGAAGTTTTGGAAAAATCCCCTAGAAAAGAGGAGGCTTTAGAGCATCATACTGAAGCTTCTGAAGAGGAAGGGTCCTTGGATAAGTCATTTAAGTCATTGGATCAGTCATTTACAGACTTTTCGGAACCAAATCCTGGGGCAGTAAAGCCTGATGTGGCTAGAGGGTCAGCTGGGGTGAAAAGCACTTCAGTATTTGGGCCTAGAGAAGGTAGACCTGTGATGGGAGGGGATAGCATGGGTATAATGGGCATATGTTTTACCACACCTAGGGTTCCCCAGGCTATTCCTGCTGATTTTAGGTCGATGCAGTCTCTATGCAAAGAACAGGGGACCTCATTGGGGGATAATGAGTTGGAGCCATTATCTCATTGGGGATGGGAACCAGTTTATCCTGTAACAGCCAGGGCAAGACTATCGTTAGATAAAATGCCCACGAATTTAAAATTTGATGGCAATGGCAGCTTGGAAGCTTTCATTTTTAAGTTTTCCAGGTATGCTGAGAGGTGGATAAACTGGATGCGTTGTGCTGGACGTTAGAGGGCAAAGCTTTTGATTATTATGTAATTTTACATACTAGTGGTGAAGTGCAATCGTATGCTTCTTTATACGATAAAGCCTTTCAGGGGGTGTGTGCCCAATTTATAACAAGTCATGTTATAAGTAGGCTTTGTCATGGTTTATTTGACCAACAAGCTGGGTTCCATGTTTACATGCATGATCCATCCACGGTCGAACAAGCCAAATTAGTGGTCCGTAAATACTAACAGAGCCATGAGGCCATATTTGGTAGGGGCAAACGCAGTGAAAGGTGTGAAGGAAAGAGGGTTTCTTCAGTCAGTACTGATAGTTACGAGGTTCAGTCTTATGAAGATAACTCTTCTGTGACTTGGGAAACGGTTATGGAGGCTGTTTAGGAACTTAAAGATAAGTTTGAGAAGGCTTTCACAGTTGACTAAGCTAAGGTCAAAGGTTAGCCCTAAAAGTTTATAAAATGCTTTTAGGTGTTTTAAGACTACAAGGTTAGGTCGAAATCATGTTTATTCTAGTGTGTGGTTCTTTTAATCCCCAAGGGGGGGGAAGGGAATTGGATAGAATATAATGTAGGATATCGATTTGGGGAAAGTCAGGTTGTAATCATGGTGTTTTGATCCAGGATGTCATGTAGGAAATCGACTTCAGGGGAATGCCTTGTAGTTGGAATAAGTCTTAGGGACTTAGAGCTTGCCTCTTACCAGTTAGTAATGGATGGGTAAGGGTAGCAGCAGGAAAAGCTCAGCCTCTTGCCGGTAAATGATGATGGGAGTGAGGGTAGCTGCAGATAGGCACCGCCATGGGCTAATTAAATTTTTCTGGTGGTTAATCAGAGAAGAACTACCATGGGCTAATTAAATATATCTGGTGGTTAATCAGAGAAGAACTACCATGGGATAATTAAATATATCTGGTGGTTAATCAGAGAAGAACTACCATGGGATAATTAAATTTATCTGGTGGTTAATCAGAGAAGAACTACCATGGGATAATTAAATATATCTGGTGGTTAATCAGAGAAGAACTACCATGGGATAATTAAATTTATCTGGTGGTTAATCAGAGAAGAATTACCATGGGATAATTAAATATATCTGGTGGTTAATCAGAGAAGAATTACCATGGGATAATTAAATTTATCTGGTGGTTAATCAGAGAAGAACTACCATGGGATAATTAAATTTATCTGGTGGTTAATCAGAGAAGAATTACCATGGGATAATTAAATTTATCTGGTGGTTAATCAGAGAAGAACTACCATGGGATAATTAAATATATCTGGTGGTTAATCAGAGAAGAATTACCATGGGATAATTAAATTTATCTGGTGGTTAATCAGAGAAGAACTACCATGGGATAATTAAATTTATCTGGTGGTTAATCAGAGAAGAACTACCATGGGGTAATTAAATTTATCTGGTGGTTTAGCTGATTGCATACCATAGACTGATTACTCATATAAGGTGGTTTATTGGTTTTGGGAGCCGCAAGGTCATTTTTTCGGGATGGTTGAAGGATCTATACCGGTGTAAGTTACTGCAGCACAGATCAAATCGTAATCATGGTAAAATGATGTAATGTCTGGTACCATGTGGGAAATCGATTTAGGCTAAATTGCCTTGTGGTAGGTGTCAATTAGTATATGATAGCCCATGAATTGGGGGATCCTTTATTGACCATGTAGATGTGGTGCTATTGGCAAGTAAAAGACCACTCGGGTCACTAAGGGTCTTGGGAAGCCTGCCAGGGAAGGAACCAAGACCTAGAGTCCATTCCACTGCGAAAAAGACATGGATATACGGAAGTGTACGGAATTCCGTATATCATTGATATACGTGTAAGAATACGGGAAACTTGAAATACGGAGATGTACGGGACCGTATATTATATCAGTCCGTATATGACTAGTATACGAACTCCGTACACTCGTAATATACGGGAACTTTGATGTACGAAGTCCGTATTTTACTAATATACGAAATTTTTATAACAAGTCCGTATATTACTAAAATACGAAATTCCGTATTCGTGCAAATACGGATTCTGTATATAGAAATAGCGAATAAAAGTTTACTTCTAAATAGCCTATTTTCTTGTAAGAGTAAAAAAATAGTCTGATCATATATTTGTCAGACATTTGACAATTAACACAATGCAAAATTTTCTGGAGTTATTAACGCGTCAATTGCGTACAAATAATATCGTCAGTGCACAGAACGTGTAAGACATCCACCTGTAACATGCAGACGCGCTATTCTCGCTCAATGCCGCTTGGTTTGCTTTTTAGCATACAACCGCAGATAAATAGCGAATACTTTACAATTGCGATTGACAATTAGATAGTACTGTTTTGCATTTTGCATCTATGGTGAATCATGTTATTTTGTAATTTCCTTTTCATTTATCATTATAATATTTTATAATGATAAGTCAAACATTTAATTATAATAAAATCGTGAATCTGTGAAGTTAAAATCGTGAAAGTTAAAATAATTGTGAAATCACGAAGATGAAATCGGGATTGTCCACACTGCATTTAAATTTTACGTTGATATATATCCTATAGAAATAGGCTATACATAATATAATACATGTACTTGCATATGTAAAAAAACAATGATATCTCATTCATTCATTCATTCATTGAATCAATCAACCAATCATTCATTCATTCATTTATTCATACATTCATTCATTCATTACTCTTTTATTCATATATTTCTTATTTATTTATTTATTTATTTATTTATTTATTTATTTATTTATTTATTTATTTATTTATTTATTTATTTATTTATTTATTTAATCAACCAATCATTCATTCATTTATTCATACATTCATTACTCATTTATTCATATATTTCTTATTTATTTATTTATTTAATCTTTTTTTTCAGGAAACAAAGATTTGCATTTCTGTACACAAGTTTTGAATAGAAATCTTATGAAGTTCCGAATTCCCCCAATTTTGATTCTTTTCGTGCGGTTCTCATTTTATGACATAAATTCGTGTGTAATAGCCACGTGCTGTATTGCCATTAATCGAAGAACAATACTGATAAGCCGGATATTGATCATAAAACGCAGGCAGGTATATCGAGTGTCGGTTTTCTCCGATTAGGTAAGTTAGCGCAATTGGTTGTTGAATGTCTTAACGGTATTTTTTTTTACTGTCAATTTCTAATATAATTTCATGTGTACGAAATAAAGGAATTAATTGTGATCTATACCGAGTCTCTATGTGATTTTGTTCCAAGATAATTATAAAAGACGCTCTATATCCGTAATAAATATATACAATGAAACGACATATCCTGCTGTATTCTTTCCAAAGTGCCTTTATGCAGCGTCGTTGTGTTGGTGTACTAGTCCTTTAAATCTCTGGGCTTTCACGAATTCGTCAGATTAAAACAAGACACAATTAAGATTTATCTTAAAAGTAAACTTTGAAGTACCCTGCGATATCCTAAATTAACAAAGCTCTGTAGAATTCAGATGGGATTGTCACTGGTGTAACTCTACTTACCTATGAATTGTTGATAGATGATGTCAAAATTTATCCTTCGAAATAGCATTTCTTGAAAAAATATCATCATCATCTCCCGATTCCACTCGTCTTTTGCCGTATACAGCCGTGTATCTGCTAATTCCGGTGACTTGAACATTGTATCAGGACAAGGGGGAACATGAACCGTGCTATGTAAATTAACATTTTGTTTTAACAGGGTTTAAAATAAATTATGATTTGTTAAAAGTAAATTTCTGTTTAAAAAATAAAATTTTTCGTAGGTTGATTTAACAACCTCAAGTTAAGAACACACTACTTAATATCTATTTATTGTAGTAAAATCACTTTTTAAAATTGGACTTTGAATTTTACCGTACTCCCAAATATTCTATACTAATAAAGTTTTATTTTAATTATGAAATCGCAGAAGATAATGTTGAAAGCATCTTTTATACTTTCACTTTATGTGTATTAAGTAGAGTAAGTAAGTAATCTATTTATTTTAAGTGCGGGGATACGGACAAAAGACCCCCCCCCGGACGAAGGACGAAAGCCCCCCCCCCCGCCAGGTCCATCAAACATTTTTATTGGAATCTTCGTCAGTCTTAAATCTGGAAACTTGGATGTATTTTAACAAATAAATGCATTTTTTTTTAAAGATAATTTACATTAAGATTTTAAATTTAAAGGTATTAATAAAACGTTTCTATTTTCATTATTGTATAATTCTACTTATAATTCATTGATGATATGAATGTTTTTATGTTTACTTTAATTATAGAGTGTGCAGTACAAATGTGAAATGATATTTTCAGAGAATCGCTTTCAAGTTTATCACAAGGAAATAAAAGTGAAAGGGCGCATTACTTGTCTAATTTATTTCGTATACAGCTTATAACCAAGTTCCCGCAACACTGTACGTGTAAAAAAGATAGTTAAATCAGTCTGGTCTATGGAACCTTGGGGGGGGGGGGGGGCTGTTGTTTGATGAACTGCGGGTGGTTTTTTGTCCTACCGATTTTTGATGGGGTTTGGCTTTTGTCCTATATGTTAATTTAATGGGGGGCTTTTGTTTTACCCGCTTATTGTAGTTGTAACAAAAATTGTGTTATTTATACATATTTCTTAGTGCTTCTAAAACGTCTTTTTTTATTATCATGAATCATGTTGTTATTATTATTATTATTATTATTATTATTATTATCATCATCATCATCATCATCATCATCATCATCATCATCATCATCATCATCATCATCATCATCATCATTCATCATACATCATCTCATCATAATCACAATCTCATTATAATGTTATAATGTTATTATTATTATTATCATCATCATCATCATCATCATCATCAAGTTTTATTATTATCATTCATTAATTAATATTTATTTATAATAATTTTTATCAAAAAAAAAAAAAAAATAGACCGATTGAGCATTAGAATCAAAAATTTTGCCTATGAAAAAGTATCAATGGTTATTTATTACATGTATTGCAAAGTTATCGTTTATGGATACATCGATATTTCCAATTTAAATATATGATTATTTTGGATCGAATAAAAGGCTCTAATATGCTGGGTTTCTTCCGCAGTCATAAATCTTGTAGGCATTATTTGATGCTAAAATGCTTTATTACAACAAACTAAAGGTATCATAGGATATCACTGCGTCTTAAAACAGGCCAATGAGTTTTAAAGCGTTGGTTTTGTATCACCGTGAATCCTACCAACCAATTCAAAATAGCGGCGGGCAATTTATTCGTTCTTCAAATTATCAATATTGCCAAGAATCAATAGAATAGTTGCATTTTGATTGTGAACAACAGCTTATTTCAGGGTTAAACAGATTTGTTTTTAGAAACCTTTACACGTACTGTTAATCTTGTTTTCCGCTATTCATATGGCCGCCGGAGTTAGAAATAAAAATAAAGGCAGGATGTTCCCGGATGTATCCTGAATTTTAGACGTTGGAGGTTACGAGTTTGATTTTGATTTCTTAACTGTGGTCTTGTTTAATTAATAAGTTGTATGAAAAATGCAAAAGCAAAAAATGAAAGGGATTGTTGTTAAATGCGTTAATCATAAACTTCCCTTTCAGGGTAAAAAGACTACCGACCGTTTAAAATTACGACATTTAAAAAATCAGAAAGGATGTCAAGGTATTACAGCCCCTCTGGACTATGGTAGTTACAAAGGGATTAACTCAGTGTGTGTTGACACGACCTTAATGTATGCTTGTATTGGTCGTCAACTGATTGGGACGTCTGAATAATCTTCGAGACATATCTCTAATTATCACTTAAACATCGGAAGAGTCAAAAAAGAGACACTGACCAAATTCTAATGATTCTTTTAATAGTTAATTTATGAAATGATAACCGAAAAAAATAGGTTATGTTTTATCTATTCAGTCTTAATAACGTAAAATTTATCAGATTCTATCCAGGACTATAACATATTTTAAAAGAAAATTGCTTAGTTTTTTCTGAAAAAGTTTAGGTTTATCAAATTCCTTAGATAAAATTGTTTTCTTCAGTCTTGGATAATTTATAACGAGCAAGATAAATCATCTTATGTATGGAGCTCATGGCAGTTTTCGTACTATTTTTACTCTTCATACACTAATCCCCATTATTTGATGCAAACATTAAGTCAATTTAAGACTTCCGCTAATTTCAATACTGTTTCTACACATTTTTTAAGTTCTGTTACACCATAGTTGTTAATATTTTCTTTAATTATATATAAACCTATTCATCCTTAATAAATACATGAATACAAATTCTTTAAATTCAAATAGTGAAACAAATATTTTTTGCTTTTTATTTTAAGTCATTTATACATGTTAGATCGCAATAAATAAAATGCTATATAATGTTGCTCAGAATTTTTTATTTATTATTTAATACAAAAGAATCTGACCTAGATTATACATTATCTGCTATGATTGCAATCAGTAATATTGGCCGGACAGTGTAAACGTTTAACAGTTAATTGTTAATTTCACTACCCTTTGTGGAGGCGCCGTCACGAAAAAACCAACATAATGGGTTTGTCGGACCAGCATGGATTCCATGCTGTTCCGCTCATTCGGTTTCTTCAACTGTTTAAGAGTTTTGTAAGCGAACAGCATGGATCCTGCATCACATGACTGACCTTCCGGCGTATCATTGTGCAGGCGGCTGGTCGTGGATCCAATGCTCTGTTTGCAAACCTCATCTACCATGTCTGGTTTTCCTTTCTGTGACGCGGCTCATAGGGAATTGTTATATTTTTACATTGATACGAAGCTTAAGATCTTAGGAATGCCTGTATGTCGGTATTAGTAATTTAAAAGACTCCGATGAATTATTAAAGACATCGCCAACGGAACCAGAAGTTTTTAAAACGGTTTTGTATGGTATTGTTTTAGCTTAATAAGTAAATTGCAAGATCGGTTTACTCGCATTTCAGGAAGACAAACTTCTTGGTTTTCCATTCGATATTTTGTATTCTGTCTGTCTCTGATCTTCTACACCTGTATTAATCAAGGATTACCCCCATCGACTTTTAAAACTTGTGTTGTAACATGAACTTATATGGGAGTACAATGAGTTTTCACATTTATACAGTTTGGATTTGTTTACTTGCGACCAAAAGTAAAATTTAAATATTTTTTGATTCTTATTAATAAATGAAATACTTCTTTGTCTTACGTTTTTTAAGATAAACAATATACGCATAAGGTGATATCGCATGGGTGTCAGGTTCACCTAAAACACGGCTGTTTTGATGAACTCCTCTTACCGGGTAACAAGTTATTTTAAATTTTCATTAGTACATAACAATTCAAACGCTTGGAAAAAAACTTATTGGTTGAGGTCTTTGTACATCACACATTTTTCGACATTCCATATACATTGTAGTGACTTATATTTCACATAAAGCAATTGGTTACCACGAAAACACAAAAATACATAACTACACATGCACATAAAAGTGAACACGTTCCTACAGATATTAACACTTTCGCACATCGCACCTGGTGTCACTTTATTGAAATATTTTCAATGTGCTCTTTATTCATTTTATGGCTGAAGTTATATTTATGATTTTTCAGGACAGTGTACAGTCGTGTTTAAATCTTTCTGAAATTCAGCCGTGCCCTCTTTGCAGCAATTATAGACTGAAGCAAAGTATGGTAGCAAAAGTTATATAGATGTAAGTTTCATGTAATATATACATTGTTGTGTTTTGTGAATAAAATAAGACAATTACACGGACGTACTGTCTGTAAAGAAGAGGTTTACCCAGACTCATATATTCCACTTCTGTTAACTGACGTCATGTTGTTTTATTCTTTCTCAAGGCAAAGTTTCAAAATTTCCTTAATTACACGCATTTATTTTGACATGAATAAATGTGGTTTTGTTATAAATACAAATTGGTTCTCTTTTATATCTTTTAGAATCAAATTCTTAGGCGGAATTGATGTCGACACTTTTCATAAAATTTGATGTCAATTAAAGCATATATGATATAAGCATTTTGCGCGCATTTGAAAATGCTAAAACACTTACTTGGCTATTAATATGCAAAAAAATCAAATATATAAAATATAAAGAATTAACTCGAACACACCACAATTGGTTTGATATAGATGCACTGTGCATTGCGGACTTTATTTTATTAAATTAGTTTTTCTTTTTCTTTTAAACATATTACTGTATCAAAAATATGTATTGCTTTACACGTTTAATCACTTTTATTCAACATTCTGTGCTCAATAGGTAACAACAGGGTTTTCAAAGCGGAATATAATGTAAGATTGAAATGTCTTGATTGGCAAAGTTAGTAAAGTTCATTTTTAGAATGTCATACACATTAAATTTTATCACAAGTTCGAGCCTCAACAAGTTGTCTTCTTTAATTTTACATTAGAAAAATGAATTGGGATAGAAAGGGCAGTTTTGTTATGATATTTAAAAATTTAGATATACATGCACGGGATGATAGTGATTTTTATCCTGTATAGTGTGTAGTATGTAGTAGTCATAGTTTACTTTTGCAGTGCAATAGTATTTTTTTCCGCGCAAACTTAACTATAGTTGAAACAGTCTGTGTGTACAGGTATATCATGCATTTCCGTATAAGTTTGCACCAACGTGCTAAATAGGGCTAAATATAGCTACATTTAATAACAAAATGAGAACGTTAATAGAAAATATCACAAGCATTTATAATCTTTACAATAAATGATACAAAACTTTCTTACCTGATTGATAATTATAAAGCATTTTTTTGGGGAAAAGGTGCAATCCGGAGCCTAGCTGTCTTGCATTGATATTTTACCACATCCTTACCTACTGCATTACGCTGAGAGTTGGTTAATTTGTTGATAATTTAATTTATATAGCTAGCCTGTTTGAAGATAATAAACACAATATGATAGCTGTTTTACACCTGGATAGTGGACTTGACCACCTCGTCACTTAATTATCATACTAAACGCACTAGTACTTGTGCGCACGTGAAACATATTGCGTTGATACGTAAATATTTTCACGTGTGCCACGTAAAATAGTCGCATTCGCATGTATTAACTAAAATATTTCCCTATATTATTTTATGCAATTGTCACATATGATAATACGTTATATTTTATTATCTGAATTTGATTTCATACTATCAGATTAATGCTATAGGCAATGGGAGGATATTTTGATTTATATTTTGTGAGAATAATCACTTTATTTTTAGAGATGACACACTGTAAGAGATTCTATATTCAACTTACCTAGTTAAACAGTCTTAACAATAAAAAAATAATTAATCTACACTATAGTATATTGAAAGGTATTCATTTCGTTGCTGAGATAGTTTTTGAAACAATTGAAACAAACAATAATCCAAATTTGTTATGTTCAACGCTTTTTATATAAATGAGAAGTTATAGATGGGTATTCCGCCTTTTACTTAACTGGATATCATTGTGCAAACACGGATCTACATCTGAGTACTTAGCAAATATCTGTACTTTTAAGCCCTTTTTCAAACGAATTGACTCCTACTAACGATGCTAATATACATCGTAAAACGATTCAAAAAGATTATGTCAGCACTTTTTCCCAATACAATGTTATTTTGTATCAATATATTTTTAATCAAATAAAACACTCTTTACATAGAAGTAAGATTACCATTTATCATTTATTATTACAGGTGTTGAAAATAAATATATTTCGTAAAGGTTTTATAATAAAAACATATTTATAACTTATCAATCCGTCATAGATTAATCATTTCATTTAAATCCTGTGTAATTGGTTGCTTAAAATGACATCTTTATCTCAATAATATAAAATATTTTTGAAATTTGCGTTAGAAAAAAAAATGTATATATGTATTACGCTCATAAAATGCTTGTGTATAGTCTTTTTTGAAAGTTGTGATAACTATTTCATGACACTATTTAAACAGGATTTTAAACTCTCTTTTTCAGATACACACATGCCGAAGAAGATTGTAATATCTGGAGATAACATTTCCTACGTCACGAATAGACACCGTCACACTGGTCTACGTAACATTCCTATAGATGATTGATATATTTAAGTGCTTTTAAGAACTGTGTGTTTGTATGACGAATTTCTGTGAATACGGATTTTTAGTTTTTAATGATTATTATTAAAACTTTCTGTAATAATCAATTTGTGCTATGGACTCATTTTCCTAAAATAATATGTGAATGCTAACACAAATGATATGAATATCTTTAAAATGTTTTATGGGTGTAATACAAGTGGCTCATAAAAATCATTGTTAAGATAAATAGAATCGAAATTCAAGTTGGTATAGTTTGTTCTAGATTTAAACAACATGCAATTCATAAAGGTTACGGCTTGAAAATATCGAAAAATGTACATGTTACTGTATAATTCGATCTTTAAAGAAAATGTCGCAGTGCGGATTTTCTCCACTGTGATACGTATTTCATGACTCTTTATCGCAACATACCGGTATATCGCCGTTGGGTTGCAACGCTACATTAATTTGTCCCTCGATCTGGAATAAGGCTTGCAACAAAATATGACTTTTGTAGCGAAAACATGTTTATTTTGTTTAATATATGAATACATATTGAATATATGTTTATGAAATAATAAATATTTAGGAGTGACTCGATTTGGTTTTTACTTTATTATTTGAAATACTCCAATTGTGAAGATAAAGTTCTTAAGCATATGAAGTTACAGTTCCCATTCAAAATGTGTAATAAAACATGTTCTATTGTACAAGTCTGCATTTCGGTCATGTATACGTGTCACTTATATGTAAATGCATGTTTTTGATATTATCTGTATCTTCTTTTATCAAGAAAATACAGTTCTGTATTCCCCGTGGACAACTAAAAAAATGCATTTTCCGTATATCCCCTGTATATATTGAAAATACGATTCCGTATATCCCCTGTATATGTAGAAAATACGATTCCGTATATCTTCTGTATATGTAGAAAATACGATTCCGTATATCATCTGTATATTGTGGGAAAATACGAGTCCGTATATCCTCTGTATATGTAGAATATACGGTTCCGTATATCCTCTGTATACGTAGAAAATACGAGTCCGTATATCCTCTGTATATGTAGAAAAATACGGTCCCGTATATCCTTTGTATATTTATAGTATACTAGGGATAACAACCTTTATATAGTCCGTATACGGGATTTTATTCTCCGTATACTTCAAAAGTACGAACAAATATACGTACATGTATATGGGGCAAATACGGAATTCCGTATATGCCTGATGCATATACGGACTTCCCGTATACCCGGTGTTCCCTATACGGACTCGTATACTTGGTCCGTATATTCGACGAATACATCCTGTACACGCCCGTATATGTCAAAAATACGGGACCGTACATTCCCGTATATCAGTATAATTTTCGCAGTGTTCTGGTGTTATTTACAGAAATCTGAGTCCCAGAGCTGAGATGTTCGGTACAATATAGTCACCATTAAGAGAAGGTTAGCTCCCATATAGACAAGCAAGTTGCATCTGGTCAGTTAAGTTCACTGCCATGTAGGGGTCACCAAGTACGCAGTTCCCCGTCTCTTCTAAGCTGCCTATAATGTCATTTGGTAAGTTGCTTGTAAGGCCGACAAGCAATTTATATGACAGTTTGTATGGGATCTATTTGGATGCAGGCGTCTATTAATAGTGATCATTACAAATGTTAGTACAATATTGGATTGCGTGATTGGGGGTTTCTTATCGCAGAAATAGAATGAGCATCTTGCAGAACTGAAGTAGAAATTGTCATGATGTTATCTGTTAGGTTTAGCTCTTGAAACAATGTCAGAGTTATAACAGTTATGAAAGGAAATGTGTTGTCTTTTTGGGAGGTAAGAAAATAAGACTGGAGATTTATGATTCAGTGAGGTTATTGTAATGTGGTTCACAGATTGTGGGTGAAGATTACTTCTTGTTGGTCATTGAATATAGATCTGAGTCTGGATTGTTTGTTGTCCAGATAAGGTCTTATATTGAGGATTGGGGTATAATCCTCAGGATGCTCATGCTGTTAAGCTAGTAAATGTGATAGGTATTGCGGTAGTCTCTAGACATAGGCTGCACACATATCTTTGCATCTGAGTATGAACCAGTGCATGAGTGGGTTAGAGTGTTTTGACAGTAGTAAGAGATAAGTCTTCAGTGAATCAATTAGAAGGAGGTTTCTATGTTTGTCGGTGATTGTTAGAGACTAATGTTGGTAAATTCTTCTCTGGGTGCTCCTGGTGACAATTCATTCTAATAAATTCTACAATGGGCTGCTCAGGTGATTGAGTGAGTCGTAGAATTCTGCATAGTGGGCTGCTCAGGTGATTGAGTAAGCCTTTGTGGGGCTGCTCAGCTGATCAAATCATAGCTGAGCTGCTCAGGTGATTGGTTAAAGATAATCACCTATTTGGTACATGTACTTGAGCATGGTACAGTACCAGTACTGGTAAGGATCCAGGAAGTCATTCAATAGGCTCGTATTGATTTCTGGATTAGATACTAGAAAGGTCTAATCTGGCAGCCAGCCTTTTCAAATAGGGCGGGGAGGAGTGTGGTGGTCACTGACCTAACCGATATATAGTGGTGTTTGACCTTGGTGAGATGGGACGTCCCAGTATTCCCACAGTCCACATCCTGGTTTCCTGTTGAATGGACAAGCAATAAACTGCTCAGATTAATATATTTGATTACATCCGTGTTTCAAAGTATCCAAAGAACTTGAACATCTGTGTAAGTTTGATATACCATTAAAGATTTACTATAAGTTTTACATTCGTTTTACAACTTCTGATAAATTTATAGACAAATGTTTTACATTCGCTTTACAAGTTCTGCTAAATTTATGGACAAAAGTTACAATTCCTGATAAATTTTATTTAAAGACAAACATTTTACATTTGTTTCCCAATTTTCTGATGTATTTACAGCATAAGGAGATGATAGTACGAGCAGATGGTTGCTATGAATATCACATGAATCACCAGGATACCGTCGATGCTAACATAATTATTGTATGGTTTAATATCCGTTATTTGTGTCCTTAATTAAAGTAAGCTATATAAACTTTGCAGTTGGACCCCAACGTGCGCTTGACCATAACATGCCTTGTTTCACTGCAAACTGTATATGTCGGCAATAAATAAACGTTTATATATACGCTACTCCGCTGTACAACTCTCTACTTCACAACATTTCAGTTGTATACTAATTTACAAATATAAACACATACTTTATAAAAGATAAATTATTATAAATAACTTTAATAAATAAATATGATATGGCATTAAATCACGAAAACAGTTTCTAACTCAAATCATTTTTTGGATGATGACATTTGGACCTGTGAGCATTCTTCCACTTTCTTGATTTCGTCATACCCCTTGAGCATAAACTTCACAAATTCTGGAAAAGTAAAAAAAAAATGTTTTGTTATAATTATGACTGTCGGCTTGTTGTACTGTACATGGTGAGATATTGCTACGGTCATGTCGGCGTTGACGTTGCTGACGCAGTTGCCTGCAGACAACTTTAATGTTGATCTTTTTCTTTAATTCTCAATGGACTGCCTTCACACCTGAACGCAACAACCCTTTGGACACGACCTTCAAGTTGACCATAATGAACTTGACCGTAACTCATCAACAAGGTCAATTGTTTATATTTTGTTTGATTTCTGATTTATTAATGGACTGTCTTTAAACTTGGACACAACAAGGTTTAAGATAATTTTAAGAATACCAAACTGAAGTTGACATTGACTTTTAAATGACCTTGAACTTGTGTTTTGCTTGATTTTTGCTTAAATTACGTTAATTCTGGAATTTATTGACGGCATTTATTCATATTGAAACAAGACAACATTTGTAACAAAGTCGACATGTTGGATAATTATACATGAGTGTAACTTTTAAATGACATTGTCCACCTAGTTCCATATTTGTTTAGGATTCTTATCTGTATGTAGACCAGATACTTTACATTTTTATTTGTTGCCCCAAAACTTTGACACATTTGGAATGTAAGTTTTGTAAGGAGCACGACGCACATCTCAATTAAACGTGCATTCCAAATTTCTTTTTTTTTTGGTACATAAAGTTCATTGTTTCCATTGACACTTCAGGGTTATGAAAAAATTCTATTGGTCAAAAATACTTTGATCTTTAACTATACCTTCAACATCAACTTGCTTGTCTCCATCAGCGTCCATCATTTTAAACAACTGGTTGGTCTCCTCGGCCGTTAACGGCTCCCCAAAATACATCAAAGCTTTCCGGAGTTCTTTAAAATCTAAATCACCGGTCCCGTCTCTGTCAAACATTTTGAAAGCTTCTCGTAACTCGACATCAAACGCACTAGGGTCTTTTAAATGTTTCTTTAACATATCAACATACTCATCATACGTAATTTTGTCGTTATCTGTGAATATAAAATACAAATACAAGTACATACTGAATAAAGCTAGGTATACGTATGTTTTCCATTTAATATGTGTCCTCCAGCGAAAATTACACATTTATTTCCCAACACGCCATCTTCTCTATTCCACCTTTGTAAACCGGTCACGTGCAGTATTTTGGATCACAGGCGTTCCGGTGTGGCGTGAATTTTGTCAGACCCGTGAGAAACGTAAGACTTTACGTTCTGCGCATGCGCAGGTAGTTGTCGGACGGGGCCGTGAGAAATGTAAGACTTTCTGGTACAATTGTGTGTAAACCTCGTTTAGAAGCTCATTAATTAATCCAAGTGCAGTTCTTCCTTTTATTCATGAGCATAGAGATATTTTCTACGATACCAACTTTTATTTTTCTGTGACAACGTATCGTATGGATGAAATATTGTCCAAATCAGTGGCAGACTTTCGACATCGTTCGTTCCCGATGTCGAGTTGATGGAAAATCGTGGAAAATCGAAGAGCTTTGATCGAGGTAAGCTTGTTTTGATATTTTATATTAGAATGTGGTTATTTCAAGCATCGATGAAAGTATGTTAGTTTTTATTAATGCTTACAGGTACTGTAGGCCATGTCAGTCTGTTTTAAGAAATGGGCGGTATGTAGCTCAACCTTTCGTTTCTTAATTTTGTTTTAGCCGACCAGCCAGCCGACATCTGTAGATCTAGGGGTATGGCACACTTAAGTTTACTGATATATTGTCTAATTATATGTATTTGATTTGAATAAGTGTCGGCACGGCCCTAACATACTCGGCCCCGAGTCAGCTCGGCCCTATTCCAACTCGGCACAGATCAACTCCATAGTCAAATCGGCCCATTTAAAAATTTATTAATCTGATTATCAGTGTTAATATATTGGTTTGTTTTATCACTCTCTGTTGTTGGAACCATATTATTGATATATAGAAAATATATATAGATGGTTGATGTCGGAATAGAGAAGGTTTATCCGGTGAGCGAGAAAGTGTATCTTGGCGAGCTTTAGCGAACCAAGATTCACTTTCGCAGCGAACCGGATAAACCTTCTCCATCCCGACATCAACCATGTATTTGATTTATCCTGCTTTAATCTTGTTTTTATAATAATTAGATGGTTTCATTCTTCTTTTTCCCCGATAAAATAGCATCTATATGTAGTTTTGTTTTGCTGCTAAACACGTGACGTAATCATATGACGTAATGACTGGAGATAGATAAGTTTATCTGGCAAAGCTTTATCCAGCTGATGATATAGACAGTAGCAGGATAAATGGACTTATTTGACACAAACGTTGAAAGACGTTTTCTGAAATTATTATTACATTTTTGGTAATAGAGTTTTCAATGATTTGGGATATATGAATTCATTACGATCCATCCTTGTGACATTGCAAAATACATTGCCTGTTGATAAATGCACTACATGTTTGTCATACCAATAATGGTCAAATAATCATAAAATAATCTTCCCGACCAGCACCCGTAACTATATATAATATTATATATTATTTTTGTCAAAACAAATGTGCCGAACGCCCGTGTAACCAAATAGTCCAAGAAACCATTGATTGTTTAAAGTTGCAAGCCTATTTTGGCAACTCGACATTGACGGCTGCTCGCATATATGGTTTATTCCGGTAGCAAAGGTAGTAACAAATACCATTGCACATGGAAATATCTAAGATAATAAGATAGGTTGATAAAGCAAGAGCTGTCATAGGAGACAGCGAAGCTCGACCAAGTTAATACTGAACGCAGTAGGGAAGAAAAAACTATGGAAGAAAAACCACTTCTTAAAGTAAATTCTAAGTTCAAAGGGAGATATATCTGAAAATATTGCTTCAAGAGTTATGAACCTTGTTACATAAGATATGGTTGATGATAAGAAATACGTTTTTGAAGTTTGAGGTAGATACCTTTAAAACTAAGGAATTTATAGTAAAATTAACATTTTTTAAGTAAAAAAAGCAAAGTTCATGGGGAGATAATTCTTGCAATATTGGTGCTAGAGTTATGAACCTTGTTAACCATAAAAAGTTATTGGTGATTTGAAGACTGAAAGTGATACTGAAATATTTTTCTGCACCAAGACTTTAATCTAAAATCTGGACACGGATGCCGACGCCGACGCCGGGGCGAGAAGGACAGATTTCCATATAGTTCGTATAGTCGAGCTAATGATATGTATTTAAATTTTAATACTTACGATCGGAATCAAACTTTTTTAATATGTCTTCCACCTCAGCACCCGTCGGATTATATCCTATACACCGTAGCACGTTTCCTAACTCATTCTGAGTGATAAAACCGTCGCCATTTTTGTCAAATAAATCGAACACTTCTTTTTCTCGCAACTCTATAAAAATAGAAATACAAATTGTTATAAAATAAACAGACTTATTACAAGTGATTATGTGACTGCAGGTGGTGTTTTTGTGCGATTTTTTTTTCATAAATAGCAAGCTAAATGGTGCCAGCGTTTTCAAAACTAGGCAAAACATATCTGTAAAAATCACATAAAAGCATTGTGTTGTCAATGATTTTGAGTCATAAAATGGAAATTCGTTTATAAAAAAGTTGGGACTTAATTCGAAAACTATTTACTACATTTTATGGGGCGTGTGTGGCCGAGTGGTTAAGTTCGTTGAAACCACTTACCCCCCCCCCCCACCACCGCTTAGCGTTGGTTTCCCGGACATTTAATTTTGATTCTTTATGTGAGGGGCTATCCAGGGGCTGTTTCTCTCAGGTCCGAAATAATGCGGGAAAGGGGCCCCTGAGGTTTTCCTCCATCAAAAAGCGAAGTGCCATATTGACTATTTAGACAATTATGTTAACATATTAAAAAGCAAATGTCTTTCTTACGTTATATAGTATGACTTCAAGATATTTATACATATATAAAAATGTATTATTATTCTGGTTTTATTGATCTATCAATTATGAATACGTTATATTACTCATTTGAATGATCGATCACACTTCGGGTCTGTCCGTGTAGTTTAGGAGAATTAATATGGAGTATATAACTAATATTTTGAGAAAGTCGCAATAGCTTAACGTATAGGTCGTGGCGACATCTGCAATAAAACATTTGGATAAGTCGAGGTCTGTGGTTCGATTCCTACTGTTGCCATTTGTCTTTGAACCTAGTATTTCTTTATTTTGCAGTATACTTTAATGGAAATGGCCAAGTTTTTGCAAAATTGTCTACACGTATATGAAGCAACTTAGGAACGATGTTTTGTCTCGTTTTGCTCAGTATTTAACGGCATGGAAATAACATGTATTGTTTTTATTCCGAATGAATTTTAGATATTAATTCTTGAACAATGTTGTTTTAAAAAAGAATGGACCTTACCAAAATAAGTGCAAAACATATTAAAAAACGAGCATCATAATAAACAATATTACTTCAATAAAGTTGAAAAATGAAAAGAAACAACATTGACATATGGGTTCGATCTTACAAACGTAGGCATTTTGAAAAAATAAAACTGTTTTCGTATTACGTTATAAAACCCGTCTATTCCTTTTTTCTCGCAAGAAAGTACAGGTTAAAATAATAGGATCCAAAAAAGGACAGTGATCGGAAGTAAAATATGCTTGTACTTGCAAGCCAGGATATACATATTGAATTGTTTAGGCTCGCAAGACAGGGTACAGTGATTTCGTTTATATACTGTGCTATTGCGTTATAACGCATTGTATAACTATTTCATTTTTAATCATACATATCACGGACATTACCGAAAATCTATCGAAGATTAATATATTGTGTGCATTGACCGTATAACAAGTACGCAAAAGACGGGTAAATAAAACAAACATTATTAGGCTATTAAACACAATACTAAATTATATTGGACGAGTACATGACAAACTTATATAACACAAGTGCTAGTGATCGAGTCCAATATGATCAGTATTATTCAACATTGTATAATTATTTTTTTATTTATCACCACCAATTATTTACTTTTTAAAAAGAATTTGTTACTAACATTAAGAATTCATTAGACTATTTCGACCAGGAAAACGAAAACGTGGCTAGATGGAGTACAATATGGACTTGATATGGACTTTTGGGCTTAGGAAATGGTTAAATTGGATACAATAATAATTTCTACTGGAGCATCACGTAGTGCGAACGCTGGAAGTGTATTGGTTACTACTAAAAGGTGTGAAATAAAGGTAGATATGTACAGTTATCCAATATGTACCTACATATTATACCACAACTAATACTAATTCTCAGCTATTTATTATATATAAAAGTTAATATAGTTTACCAAGAAATTGTTCCGGGCGTAGTTCGTCGTCACTCATGTTTTATTCAATGGTTAAATCCTGAAAATATCGCGTACATACATGTAAATTTACATGTATACATTCACTGTCTATTATTAATAATAATTATATATCTTTACCCTATATTATTAACAAAACCATTGATTCATCAAATTTTGGTAGAAACATTGTACATCATCATCATCACCATCATCATCATCATCATCATCATCATCAACAACAACAACATGATCATCATCACCATCGTCATCATCATCACCATAATAATCATCATCATCATCATCATCACCATACTCATCATCATCATCATCATCATCATCATCATCATCACTATACTCATCATCATTATCAGCAGCAACACATCGTCATATTTATCATCAAGATCATAATTATCATTTTGAGAACATAATCAACATAACTAGCAGTACAATATCATTATCATCTTCATCATCATCGTCATCATCATCATCATTTTATTATTATCATCATCATCATCATCATTATCATCATCATCATCAGTACATATTTATCATCATCTTATTCATCATCTTCAACATCATTATCATCATCATCAGTAGCGATCATTATCGGTACATCATCATGTTCAGCAGCAGCAGCAGCAGCAGCAGTATAATCAGCACCACTGAGAGCTATATGCTATATTCATTGTAAGCTATGTGCTATATTCATTGAGAGCTATGTGCAGCGTGACAATGCCTATCACGGACCGGACTCCTCTACTTAATTCAATCAGTCTTTTATGACAAAATAGCACTTAAGAATACAAATATGGCAATGAAATTTGAAAATTGGTGATACCTTGCAATCAACCAGCAAAATATAAATGTTTCAACGTGACTTAATTTCTTATACATGTATTATTAATTTTTTTAATCTGAAATTATTGAAATATTATAACAAATATAAGTTTTAACATTCTAGAGCAGTGCAACTTTATAAATAAAGAACGATACCTTTTACTCGAATTTCAAAACATGCAATCCATCTAGTAACAAATCCCATTCAAGAAGAAGAAAAAAGAAATTCAGATTAGTAAAAACATGTATAATATTATGTTTACAGTTAACTTTTTTTATAAACTCATTTTGTAAGTACCGGATTAAAAATCCTTTTTATAACATTATTGAGACCGATTTTATATATAATATATTTATATGTATATTCTCCAGCTATGTTCATATACAACTAATCCCTTATTTATTCATATCCTTTAATAGTTTAAAATGTTAACTTATAAAAAGATTCAATACATGGTTTGAATGTAACTTAATGGAGCGACGTCTGAAGTGGGATCTATTTTCTTCCCGCGGATTAAAACATGACGCTGTAATGCAGTAATTCATCACCTTAACCACTAGGCCACCACTTCCCTTAAATATAATACATGTATTGAATTCAACACTCAAAAATTCGTTTCATTAAATATTATTTACTTTTATTCAATCGACAAAGCATTGCTCTGTATACATCTATAATATTTATAATGAAATATCATTTATTTTGAAGTGCTGATAAAGCTATAAATCTCCAGCATGTAGATAATAAAATAATTGTTTTAATTTAGAAAAAAAAAATCATTCCAAAATGCCTGTATGAAAAAAAGGCTTTAATATAGATTTCGCATTAGACATACATGTAGGTTATTTACTTTAACTTCAAACCGCATGCCATTCCATTTTCATATTTAATATTCATATTAGCGTTCATTATTTTGAACAAAACATACATTTTCATTCAAATGACATTGCATTCCATATAAACATATATTATTTATTTCAATCCCCTAAATGAAACATTATTAACGTTAATTTTTAACTTAAATTCAAACAGCATAACATTCTATATATGTAATTTGTTTCAAACGACAATTACAGGATGTACGTGTTATCTCTTTCTTTAAAAAATGTGTAATTTTGTTGTTTGATTGCAAAATATTACACACCAATCAGTATAAAAAAATCACGGCAATACTGTACATTTGCAGCCGAAACATGCGCGTAATAAGACCTAAATTGTATTAGTCTCCCTTTATTTGTACACGAGTCATTGAAATACAAATACACTTTATTGATGTACATTTTGTAAAATCAAATTGTTTTACAAGCAGACGGTTCCATTAATCTTCTTAAATTTGTGTAATAGATTCTGCCTCACTTTGAATTTGGAACAGTCCATTCAATATTTAAGGGGTTTTAATGTCGGAAAAAACAAAAATACTGAGCTACAAACAGAATGTAGCCTGGTCAGACTGCCCGAAAGTTCAGAATGGCCTGTCTCTATGCTGGTAGTTTCTATTCCTACAGATATAGGGATAATAAAATAAATATTAAAAATTGTTAAGCAGCTTAAATGGTGGAAGAAGATCTCGGTAACCCCTCTGTGCATTACTTCATGCACAAACAATGGCTCTTGTTTAGAACCACCCACAGGAGAGCTTCCTTGTATGACACTAGTTTTGTTTATAGCAACTAGTTTTGTTTATAGCCTACTTGTAATAAAACACACTGCCGTTTTAATGAGAAGGGAGATGAAACAAGAATTGATAGATGACAATTGAAGAATCAGTTTAATAGAGTCGGTTAATGTTACTGCGCTCCCGGATAAAGACCTAGAACTCGAACAGTGGGCTTTTTTTAATTGATTCTGATTGTCAGACATATTTTTCAATCAAAATTTTACAATTGACTTTATCTTCCGCTCGATATAAAATAAATAAATTCGTTACTCTGCTTTTGCTTACATCTGAAATCACATGGTACAACTACCTCCAATCCGCAATAACTCCGGGAATATATTGAACTATCGTCGAGGTGTACCGATTTTAGCACTAGCAATATTCCTATAACGAGGGAAGTACAAATCAGACTGTTTGAGTCGAGTCCATATATGTAAGCATATACTAAACACAGTACACTAAAATACAAGAAACTTAATAAGTCTAATGTCCGTAAAAATGAAACACTATTTAAGCTATGAAAGAGTAACAAATGAAAGACTCATAACGCTCTGAAAACAACTGTAAAAACAGATCTATTGTAAATTGTTGGACACTTGTGCCATTGAAATATAACATAAACACCATTTATAAGGTTATCTGTTTTAGTTTATTTATTTACAATGACAAGTAATATTAATTCTTTATACTTAGACAAGGCGTTAGAAGACAATAACTTTAAATCACAAATAGCAAGTAAGTTAAAAGTTCACGACACAATGATAGACTGATCTGAAATTTTGCTCACAAGTTATTAATCCAGACTTACATCAAATGTTTCTCAAGTCTCAAAAAATTTTTTTTCCCAGTCCCTTCATGTAAAAAACCCAACTCATTTGAGTCCCTTAACATAGCTCTAAAAAATTACACTATTTTGATTTACTGATTATTTTTTTACAATAAATACTAAAATATACATGAATATCACTTAAACGAAAATACATTGAATTATAAAAATCTGTTAAAAAGTATATTCAACAATTAGAATAAGATTTATTGTTACATTAATTTAAAGTATTGTAAGATTCACATATTATTTTGGTACCAGTGTAAAATCACTATATCTTTACATAACATATATTTTATTCAACATAAAATTGTATACTACAATTTATAGTCATACAGTTCAGATACTGTGTGGTGTAAAGTGTTATAAGTTAGAGTAAGTTAGCCGAGACGAATTGTTGACAAGTATAAACAAAGTTTATGACATATCTAACAGAGTTCGATAAAAAATACTTATACATGTAGGAAACAAAGTGGAAAGATATTTGTTGCATTATATAACTATCCACAGTATAATATTTCTAAGATGAAATAACCGTTATATATGTACTGAGCATTTGTTGTCGTAGTCTTCCCTTTTACCAGTAATCATAAGGAAAAAGAGTGTTCTAAGCAATTACATCTGCCGCGGTCTTTCACACAAAAGGTATATCTGGAACATTTTGATTACTTCCGAACCTTTGAAGGCCTCAATGTCGACTTACAAGCTCATCTCAATGGCCCGGTAATGTGTGTTGGAAATATCTCCTTCCCCTTTTCCCCTACCCTCGCTATCCCTGCACTTCCCGGAGACAGGATTATAATTGACTGATGAATTATAGCACAAACTAAACAGTAAAAATGGTCAATGACACAAACTAAACAACTAATCCATAGAGATTTGACAACCTATATAAAACACATTGTCATACAGGCATATAACACTAAATGAACACTTAAAGTTACATTTATATCAGTATAATAAAAACGATTACTGATTAACGAATAACTAAAAACATGTAGTCTTAAAGATGGACAGTAGTCACGATACAATTGTTTGTAATATTGGGAAACATGTTGGGCACTTATTTTTGATACAATGTGTTGTGACTGTCACTTAATTCGTATATGTTTAAGAAATAATATTGTTCTTAATCAGCTTTATAACACCGCTTAAAGTTTTGATGTGAAGGAAATTAGGAATTGATCACGAAGGCATTGTAAATAACACGTGCTTAAATCAAAGAAATGAAATAAAGAATCTGATCCATCAAGTACATTTATCATCTAATTTGGCACGTGACCTTCTTTCGCAAATTTTAATAGTCTCAGTGCCTCAACACCTTTCATACCAAAATCATCTCTCAGCATGTCTTTATCTAGATCAGATAGCATGGGACCATCAATTTGCTCATTCTTAAAAGTGTTTGCGTATTTTTCTAGGTTAAGCCTTCTCAGATACTCCGTCACTTCGTCAATAGTGAGTTTCGCGACGTCATCGCGACAGTGCACTTCCCGAACTACTTTCTTCACTTCTTCTGCAACTGGTAATGGTTTATGCTCTTGTTTCGGAGTCGTCTGCATCGTAGGTGAAATCCTTGTTCTCGGGACATCGTTTTGGTAAAGTGAATGCCCAGCGTTTCCTGTTTGGGCAGTTGGCGGAATGCCAGGAATCGCTTTCCGTTCCGGAAGTGCTGGCGAAGAACCATGGCTAGAATCATGGTGCATTTGTGGTTTTGGTGCCAAAGGGGGAGGCGGATGAATATTTTTCGTTTGCGGTTGTGGTTTAAACGAAGTCAATTGGGGTGTGGTATCAGGTTCCTCATTTGACTTTAGTACAGTTTCTAGTTCTTTCTTTAACGCCTGATTTGACGGAGGCTTTATATGTTTTTCGTTTTTTCCGTGTGTCGAGTGCCCGTGTGTCGTCTTCCCGTGTCGTGCTGTGTTGTCAATTTCTTCATAGACGTTGGGGTTATCCTCATGTTGTTTATGTCCCTCGCTGTAGGCTAGATTATCAAAGGATTTCAAAGGTGACTTGTTAACAAGGCTCACAAAGTTGGAGTAAGCCGTCGGTTCTACATAGGAATAGGTGGCATCTGAGTGGATTGCACTTGGATCGTACTCGGCTATGTCTGAAAACATTAATGTACGTATGTTTTGTAAATTAAAATTACAAGTTAAATAATGATAATCATAATACGGTATTTTGTCATGTAAACTTTGAAATTTGTACACAAACTGTAAGGTGTTGTTAACTGAGAATCATTTGATTCACACCGCTGTGGGTTCGAATCCCAACACACACTTTAGATTCTTTCATGTGAGTTAACGTAGCTTACGGGAGGGTAATGGTTCTGATCATGAGAACCCTCGTGCCTGATTTAGTCCACGAAGGTGCATCAAAAGTCTTACTTTACGAGCTGAAATGTAGAAAGATGCCATGCCATGTTTTGGTTTATACAGAATTTATTTTAGTTCGCTTGTTAGGAAGCTATAAGCTTATAGATACACCTTCCTATCCGTTCCTGGAACCAACCAGTATTGACAATGAGTGTTAAGTTTCTTGCGCAAGGAAGCAACGATTTGCCCCTGACGAGTTTGAACCCATGCGGCTAGCAATCATTAGATTAACCATGCAGCCATGCCGCTACTTAAATGCGACATGCGATGTTTTACCTCATAAATATAACTCATACTATATATATTGTTTATCGGAGTATCTATCTAGTCAAACGTGACGATCATAAATTGTCGAGTTTTAAGGTGCTGAACTGTTAGAATATTTCTGAAGTTTTACAATAAATCTATCTATTGACATAATTATATACTAGTATTTGCGTATTCCTTGAAATGTAGCTTTTAAAATATTTAAGTCCATTTTATGTACATGTTCATTTGTATCAATATATATTTCTCTTTTTTTGTTCGTTTCAATCAAAGTTAGTTAGGCAGAAATAAAAAAATGACTCAAATGTAAATAGTTATTTCAGATTTCATGTATCACATTCATCAACCATGCACCTGCTGAACTTCTAAATGAACTTAAAACACCTTCCATTTTTTAACTGTCCGTCATCATTTTTAAGGGATATCAATATAAAAATATAAAGTTAGTCAGACAACAGAATAGAGCAGGGACATTTAGGCTTAATACTGGTGGCAAAACTTTCTGTTCAAGCAAGGTTACGGTAAAGTTTGATCTCTTGTTGAAGATGGAACTCTTACTTGGGTTTCCAAATTCTTGATCAAATTCTATATAAGACGCAGCACGGTCTAATTCCTGTTGGTAGCCGGACCATTTTTCCTTACTTTGACCTTTAATCCCTGTCACGATGGCAAGTCTGAGTTGTGACAGGTATAGCGGTACGTGCACAACTTCCTGGCTCATTACACCTAGAAAATTAGAAATAGAAATGTTTAATAAAACAAGATATTCCTAGTATACAAACGATTATGAGGAAACAACTCGCCATGACATATTTCTAATTTTAAAATTGTTTTTTGCAACATCTTAACACGCCAATCTTAGCATTTTCTAAATAACATTACTCTGATTTTTAGTATAAGCAGCAATATATGCCCGTAACCTTTTAAATTTCTTGTAATAATTTTGCCCTGCTATGAATTTAGAGACTCTAAAAGGGATTTTAAAATCACGATAATAACTTAGCTTCAAACAAGACCGTTTAAGGCAACCCCTCAGTCACAAGGGGGGAGCAAGATAAGACATAACAGGTTAAGGTTCAACCAGTACAGAGCACATCCGGGCAGTCACTTGGTCATAATCTTTACTGGTTGTTACTTTAGTTTTAATAAACTGACAACTGGTATTCCAATTCTATATTCGAAATAGAGAAGGGCTCATCCAGAATGTTTCCTAGTACAAGGATCAACATAAATGAACTTTGAAAAAAAACCCATTAAATTATACTCTGTGCCTGTCAAAGACGTTAATAAATACAAAGCATAGTAAGATCTTTAAACTAAAATGTATAATATACAAACCGTCGGTTATAAAATTTGACAACAGGTAAACCTCATCAAATGTTTGCACGAGTTCCATGCACGGGATATTATTGGTGCTCACTGTTTGGTTACCCACTGTAATGCTGTGGTCCTTCGGAAACTGGACGGTCAACGGGAGCGTATAATCCTTCAAGATTATATACATAGCTTTTGGCTTTCCGTCTTTAAGAAAAGATTAATAAATCATTTATTTAGATAAAATCATATATGTATAATTGTGTGATATACTTTAAACTTACATATATTGGTCATATTTAGTTGCATTTGATTGAAGTATACTCCTAACGCATTGTAGTCAATGTTTCTTTTATTATTCAAACACTTCCACTCCCTGTTTCAAGTTTTAATGCTTTTTGGATATAACGATATTCGAATGTAAAGAAATAAACCCGGAATTTCCCTGAATTTTGGTTTGAGGAAAATTTATTATATATGTTTATTATAATCATTTTGTGAAAGTAGGGTCGATTTCTTGGGTTTTGTCGGTCCAAATCTATTCCCTTCGTAATTTTTTAATTTGGAAATTTTGAATAACCACGTCAACTATAAATTAAACAATTCATATGCATGAAGACAAAAATATACAAGTGAAATATAATTAAAGTTTTATTTCAACTTAAAGTCTATTTTGTAAAGAGGTTTTGAAATAATGTAGTTTGCTCATGTTGATTTCAGAATAAGGCGCCGTCGTACACAGCAAAGGGTATGTTTAAGTCAAATCCTTTTTTTGTTGGAAAAGTTTTTGATAAAAAGAGTTACTCATTTTCCAGTTTCATTTGGTGCATATGTTACTTGCAAATATATTTTAAAATACACAAAAGTTAATTGGATTTTCCAGGCGAAAAAATATTAGACAAAAACATAATGTTTTCTTAGCAAGGTTTACAAAATAAAGGGTTCGACGAAAATCTGATCCGCCTTTCACTAATAACATTCTCAAACTGAGAAAATCTCAACCTGATTCTCAGCCCTTGAGTTGCATGTGCTCAAAAGTATGATAATGAGGAGAAATAGATTCATTTTGCTGATACTTGTACAATTTATAACCATATGTAAACATTTAAACAAGCATGCTTTGGTAACTCTATGAATAAAAACTTACTGTGTCATTTTGAGAGGAAACATATCTAAAATTTTGTATTTAATAGGTTAAAAATGATACAGGGTCGTAACTGTACCATAACGACATTATGACTGGAACGTGTCATTTGATGAGCTTTTCTACTATTACTATTAGGAATTTCTGGAAGTACATGTATGTATACTCCAAATACAGTCGCTAAATTTAACCCTAAATAAAGATGAGCTAAGGCTGAAAGCTAATTAAGATAAATCTCACATCAATAGCATCAATAGTCATAAGCCCCATCAATCAAAGTAACTATATAGCTGTGCAAAGTTAGAGTTTGGCATTAGTTAACTCTGCATACTTTCAGTCACAAGACGGCAAGATCACCCACATCCTACACACAGGAAGAAAATCTACGTTATAAATTATATAAACTAGCTCTATCTGCATTAAAACACAAACATAATTTAGTAACGCAAGTAGAACACATACATTGTAAAACGTAAGTCATAGCAACTCAACGTAGCATAAACGCAACAAAGTTTCATCATTAATATAAGAATCATTCGCTCTAAAACACGCTTACATTTCACTTTAGGTTCATGCATATGCAATAAGTAAAGAAATAAATGAAGTAGGATTTTTTTATTACAGGGTATATAAACCCTTTTGACAAATAAATAGTTCCGTGAATAGGACGGAATGGTAAGAACGTCCATAATGACAATATTTGAGAAGGTAGCAAGCTAGGTTTGACATAGCCTATTCGTGTCCGTTAATGATACTTTTAAGCTATTGTCCACGTCCCGTAGGACCGGCTTAAGCAGAAATTTAGCATTTAGACATAAAAATGCCGGAGCTATCTATAGATATTTGGCTGCAAAAGAATAAAAGTGAGACCCTGCATGTATTGCTGGAGCCAAGTGTCATATGGTATACCGTTTTTTTGTTTATTTCAGTTGAAGAAAAACGAGTGAACACAGAGTTTAATCTTTTAATGAGTAGTGTAGTGAAGCGTTTTTCTTTCTTAACAAGTCATCAAGTTGATGATAAAATGGCATTTTGCCTTCGGCTTCAATGAATTTTACATCAAATGTTACAAAATATTCCACTGTAATATGCCATTTTATCTTTGAAAATTGAATTGAACACTTAATCTAGCAAGAAATTAACACTTTCTAACGTATGTGTTGTTACAAAAGTTGTGTAGCGAAAAGACGAGTCCGACCTGTGTTTTAAATATTTTTATTCTACCTCGATTTTGAAAGCAAGTTCTTAAAACTTGTATCCATAACTTACCGTGTAACTACTCAGCACTGGTTTCATCCGAGTAAAACATAACACAATATAGGCCAAAATTTGGCTTAAAACCAACAGTTCATGCATTTGAAATTAGACATATCTAAATCATTCGGAAAATATTACAAAGGAAAATATTTATCTCTGAAAAGCTACAACCAAAGTTGTTGAATGTTTTTGAGTTGAGTTTTAAGTCACGCCCACACTGTACAGGTTACAACTTTTATAAGAGAGGAAGACTAAATTTACCTGTCCGTGTATTAATTCAGACCCGAGTAGAATACCAAATACGCCCACTGGCTTACTACAAAATAATTTGATAACTTACTCCCTTCATTAAGATATACAATGTTCATGGGGTAATTTGAACCAACAGCGGCGAGGGGTAAGAATTTAAAAGTTAGCGACCTCAACTTCTTGGCCGCGGAGGCTTCAATTTCTCTGGTTGCCATTTATCAGGCATATTTCTGTATGCATTTGCCTGGTTACACAGTGTTTTGCTTCATTTGGCATTAACCAATACAATATGGCATTTAGTGCTGCTTAATTCCTGTAAAGGATTAGAGAGAGTGAAAAAAATCCAGATTTCATGCAAGTCATGGTGAAAAATTCTTATATTCTCATTTACACATTTATGTGGCCTTCTTTCTATTTCTTAATTGTACATAATGTAATGTTTCATTTGAATTTCTATTTCTTAATTGTACATAATGTATTGTTTCATTTGAAACATAACGTATTGCTTATTTATCACTACGTCTTTTTGGGGTCGACAACCTTCACCTCTTGGTCAAGTAGGTTCCAAATTATTTGGTTGTGATTTATCAGACATGGTTCTTATGCCATATTGTATTGGTTAATGTCATATTGTATTGGTTAATGCCATATCATATTGGTAAATGCCATATTGTATTGGTTAATGCCATATTGTATTGGCTAATGCCATATCATATTGGTAAATGCAATATTGTATTGGTTAATGCCATATCATATTGGTAAATGCCATATTGTATTGGCTAATGCCATATTGTATTGGCTAATGCCATATCATATTGGTAAATGCCATATGGTATTGGTTAATGCCATATTGTATTGGCTAATGCCATATCGTATTGGTAAATGCCATATTGTATTGGTTAATGTCATATTGTATTGGTTAATGCCATATTGTATTGGTTAATGCCATATCATATTGGTAAATGCCATATTGTATTGGTTAATGTCATATTGTATTGGCTAATGCCATATCATATTGGTAAATGCCATATCGTATTGGTTAATGCCATATTGTATTGGTTAATGCCATATCATATTGGTAAATGCCATATTGTATTGGTTAATGTCATATCGTATTGGAAAATGCAATATTGTATTGGCTAATGCCATATAGTTAGATATTGTATTTTCCCCTTTTATATATCACAACGGCTTACACAGGTCAGAAACACATAAACAACAAAGGCTATTCTATATATATAATCTACGCTAGCTCTTGTATATACAAATACCTATTTCCCAGCTGTTGTTGGAAAATTGTAATGTGTTTCCTACATAATTTGATATAAGCAAAATACAATCATGTTAACATATATATCACATGTGCCGATACATACAAATACAATATATCAATGATGAAAATAATATAATTTAAGGCGCATTCTTTTAAAGCTGCACGCCTCCTGATAAAATAATGATAATCATAAATAAATAAGTTAAAAATATATCAATATTTATTATATAAGTTTTGTTAAAGCCAATTATGTCGATGTTCATCGAAACTTTACAATCATTGTTTAGTGCTGCTTAATTTCAGTAAAGGATTAGAGAGAGTGAAAAAATGCAGATTTCATGCAAGTCATGGTGCAAATTCTTATATTCTCATTTACACATTTATGTGGCCTTCTTTCTATTTCTTACATATTTTGACAAATTATAAGTATTTTATACATGTATTTTGAATTGTTCGTGCCTTTTTTGTTTACATATAATTTACTTTTTTTTTATTAAAATAGTAATAAATATGGAGGCGTGCTGCTTTAAGATGGAAGTGTTCGGTCACACTACTGACAAAGGTGTACAGTAGTGTTAATAAATATATAATTCTAAGTGTGGATTGACTCACGTTTTCCGCCTTGTTTAACGACACACAATTTTTCTTCATACGACACCGGTATGCTGATTAATCTATGGTGATTCCCGTACTGAAACTTGGCAACAACCCGCCTTTGTTTCGATATTGCATGTACACGAAGAACCTAAGACAGAAAGAAACAATCTGATTTGGAATATATCTCAACTAAGACTGTATTACTGTACAGTACTGAGGTTTTTACTGAGTCTGCATTACTTTCTGAGGCTGCATTACTTTACTGAGGCTGCATCACTTAGCTGTTGCTGCATTACTTTTTACAGATGCTGCATCCCTTTGCTGTAGATGCATTACCTTACTGAGGTTGCATTACTTTACTGAGGTTGCATTACTTAAATGAGGTTGCATTAATTTACTGAGGCTGCATTACTTTAATGAGGTTGCATTACTTAACTGAGGTTACATTACTTTACTGAGGTTGCATTACTTTACTGAGGTTGCATTACTTTACTGAGACTGCATTACTTTACTGAGGCTGCATTACTTTACTGAGACTGCATTACTTTACTGAGACTGCATTACTTTACTGAGACTGCATTACTTTACTGAGGTTGCATTACTTTACTGAGACTGCATTACTTTACTGAGACTGCATTACATTACTGAGGCTGTATTACTTTACTGAGGTTGCATTACTTTACTGAGGTTGCATAACTTTTCTAAGGTTGCATTACTCATCTGAGGCTGCATTACTTTATTGAGGCTGCATTACATTATTGAGGCTGCGTTACTTTATTGGGGCTCCCAAACAGTACTTTATTGAGGCTGCATTACTTTACTGATGTTGCATTACTTTACTGAGGCTGCATTCCTTTACTAAGGTTGCATTACTTTACTGAGGCTGCATTTCTTTACTGAGGCTCCCAAACAGTACTTTACTAAGGTTGCATTACTTAACTGAGTGGGTTTTAAGTCAGGTAATTTATCTGTTATTGCAAACGAGGCGAGATAAGAAATGTTCGTATTTATAGCACGTTTTAAATGAAAACAAACCTAACAAAACAAAGAAAAAACACTTTTGCATAATAACGGTTACTGTCAAATTTAGCATTAATACTTATTACATACACTTATGATTATACCATACAGATAATGGCCATTATAATTGTATACAAATGTAAATAGTCCAATGTATCATGATACTGAAACAATCTACCTATGTTCTTAAAGGGACTTCACTGAAACAATCTACCAATGTTCTTAAAGGGACTTCACTGAAACAATCTACCTATGTTCGTAAAGGGACTTCACTGAAACAATCTACCTATGTTCGTAAAGGGACTTCACTGAAACAATCTACCTATGTTCGTAAAGGGACTTCACTGAAACAATCTACCTATGTTTCGTGAAGGGACTTCACTGAGGTTATTTGACAACACGGGACTGCAAATAATTGTTCGCGATTTACGTACCATAGAAAAATCATTTGTGAGGTAGAAGGTACAGTGGAGAGTGTTTCCTACATTTTAACTATTAAACAATAACAACAACAACAAAATCTTCTGATTACAAGACTTGTGTCTATCTTTCGTGGAAAATTTATGACATTTCATTATTTTAAATCATTAAAAAATAATCGTACAAGTTTATATTTATATCAAAGAAGAAAATGGCTTTTTATGCTTTTATAATTACTTACTACATGTACCATTTATATCTAATTTGCATAGATGTAAAGACCTAACACTCGTACACAGGACGTCATCAAGACCGAAAGTAGTGAACGAAACGGGATTCGGACGAGTGTCTATTGAAGGTGGTGTGAAGGGAAGGTAACTTTACATCTTTAGTACGGAATGCCGTTAGGGCCATCGCCTATGAATGTGTTGATCTAAAACGCGATAGTCGATAGTACGATGGTGAAAACGCGAAATCACGAAACTACGATGGTGAAAACGCGAAAGCACGATGATGAAAACGCGATAGTACGATGATGAAAACGCGACAGTACGATCTACGATGATGAAAAAGCGATACACTATCGTGTTTTCACCATCGTACTGTCAAGTTTTCATCATCGTAGTTTCGTGATTTCGCGTTTTCATCATCGTACTGTCGAGTATCGCGTTTCAGATCAAACCATTCATAGGCGATGGCCCTAACGGCATTCCGGAATGCGATAGTACGATGATGAAAACGCGATAGTACGATGATGAAAACGCGATAGTACGATGATGAAAACACGATAGTACGATGATGAAAACACGACAGTACGATGATGAAAACGCGATAGTACGATGGTGAAAACGCGATAGTACGATGGTGAAAACACGAAATCATGAAACTACGATGGTGAAAACGCGATAGTACGATGATGAAAACGCGATAGTACGATGATGAAAACACGACAGTACGATGGTGAAAACGCGATAGTACGATAATGAAAACACGACAGTACGATGATGAAAACGCGATAGTACGATGGTGAAAACGCGATAGTACGATGATGAAAACACGACAGTACGATGATGAAAACGCGAAATTACGAAACTACGATGGTGAAAACGCGACAGTACGATGGTGAAAACACGATAGTTTATCACGTTTTCATCATCGTAGTATCGTACTGTCGCGTTTTCATCATCGTACTTTCGCGTTTTCATCATCGTGCTTTCGCGTTTTCACCATCGTAGTTTCGTGATTTCGCGTTTTCACCATCGTACTATCGACTATCGCGTTTCAGATCAACACATTCATAGGCAATGGCCCTAACGGCATTCCGTACTTTAATGAGTGTATATTCTTTATTCCAGTTGAAAATTTTATACATTATGGGATACCTGTTAAGGTGATTCCGCTTTGTCAGCCATGTTTGTTTTAACTAAAGTCTGTCAAAAGTGAAAGTAGGCCAAAATTCATATAACAACAAAGCTCTTATTGTAAAATGATGAACCATTTGAAATTACACTTCCAGGTTTATATTTTAAGGACAATTTTAATCAAAAATAAAGATCATAACAATAAGAATATTTACCTTGAATGTGCTACATTTCTGAAGACCAAAAACATTCTGTTGCATTCTGTTGTTCTTGGTCTTCAGAAATTTAGCCCATTCAAGGTAAATTTTCTTATTGTTATCATTTTTATTTTTGTTTAAAATAGTCTTTAAAACATAGAACTGTAAGTGCACTTGCAAATGGCTCATCATATAACAATGTGAGCTTGGTTGTTATATGAATTTTGGACTACTTTCACTTCGGACAGACTTTGTGAAAACAAACAAGGCCGACAAAGCGGAATCACCTTAACAATCTCTCCATTATAATGCCGAATAATTGAAGGTGAATTCAAAAACATAAATTATAAAGCAACAAAAAATCGTTGTTTATATTTTATTTAATTATCTAGAACAGGGCTGTATTCTAAATGACATTAACACAGTAATACTGTAAGATATAAATTTATATCATGGACACAAACCTGCTCTCTGTCGAAAGTGTCCTCTACTATCTCGCCACAGAATCCTTGATTCACCATCACAGTTTTCGGCAAGTCATTATTGAAGTGCTCGTAAAACTCCGCCACATTATAATCCTTTGTCTCGTGCACAAATTCCATTCCTCTAAAAAAAGAAACACGTTAAAACAGTGTCACTAATTATGATTCAATATATATGAAAAATAAACTATGCACATTCATCACGTTCGTTCAGTAGACCACCAGTTATTACGTCTCACAATGAAAGTCAAATAGTTAGCACGTGTTTCTCTTCCGGGTTATCCAACAACGTTATATACATATCATAAAACCCTCATAAATACTAGATTACCAAACATATTGAGCATGCATATCGTATAAAAATCAATCAAGCAAAATATTCGTATCAATACAATGAAGTTTATGTAATACCATCTTTGTTAAACATAGGTTTCAATTTATAACACAACAGGTAAAACGTAAACTACTAACGTCACGGCTTAATTGCTGTGTAGTAAACATTTGTAGTATATGTGCTTGATTATCATTAAATGCTGTATGGAAAATAGTTGACAGCATGTTTGGACAAATCAACCTTACATGTGTTTTTTCCCAATCTAATAAGCATTCAACCTTCAACAAATTACGACGTTAACGGTACGGTTAAATACCACTATAAATTATTACAACAAGACAACGTTACGTCATTATTATTTGGTTCTTGGAGTAACTTATTGAAATACTGTAAGTGCCGAGGATTGAATATTACTTTAGCCGGTGCCAGGGGCGGGCACCTTTCGTTATTTCTCTTGAACACAGACTCTAAGAATATTAATCCATGTCTGCCATTTTTCAACATTTTTTTTTGGCGGTGAAAAATGTAAAAAAAACAAACCTGTCACGAACTTTCGGCGTTATATTTTTTATGCGACGTGGAAGCGTTAGTTTATTTGTAGTTTTACCAGGATCACCGCCCTGCTTATGGCGTTCTTCCTCTGAATCTTGATTCGTCCCTGAAATAGTTCGACCCAATAAAGCCCGTAAATGACTTCTGTGTATTTTATCATTCAAATCCTGACCGCTGTTCGATGTATTATTAGCCATTTCAGTTTTGCAAAAAGAATATATCCAGTCCGTTTAAAAGAAAACAATACGAGAAACAAACAAATAAAATGAACAATTTTTGTGTGTCCGAGTCTGTGTTTTATTTTGTTAACATTGTTAATTAATATTTCACATAAATGTCTAACGTTTGTTGTAAATGTTCAATAAGGTACTTCCTCGTTGATAGCCTGCATGTGAGTAAATCTAACGAGATAACATTCAAATAGATAAAAATATATGACGGCAAATTAGATAAAACATATATCACATGAACACGTGAAATATTTTAACGATAAGGGTATGTGGGATTCGCATGTAATCCTGGCTTACATGAATGTTTTTATTATATAATATATCAACTTATCATGCCACAATTATTTAACGTATTTTACCGAAGTGTGACGGAAACAGCCGAGTTTTATAAATCGCAGTAGATGTTACTGGCCCTGATGATGACGACGACTACAACGACAAGAAGAAGAAGATGAAAAACAACAAGAACAAAGACGACAAGAACAACAAAAACAACAACAACAATACCACCACCACCACCAACAACAACGACGACGATTATGATAGTAAAAAAACAAATCAATAAATGAACAAATAAATAAATAAAAAATAAATAAATAAATAAAGAAAGAAAGAAAGAAAGAAAGAAAGAAAGAAAGAAAGAAAGAAATAAACTAGCATAGGGCCTTAAAAATGGTAACTTGATCCTCAAACTCGAACGGTTTAGTCAGATATGGCGGCCATTTGATACTCATGTTATATTTTGCTTTTTTGTGCATTACCATATACAAGTCAAATTAAAGAAACATAAACTGTTACAAAGTATTTTATCTAAATTTCAAATTAAAATGAAAATAATATACTCGGCTCTGTGACGTCTGAATTTGACTTATTATTGGAGAGGTAATCAGACCTCTCCATAGTGTTCAGACTGATTGCTGACGGCATCCATTTTTTGCGTATCTTATTGCAGTGAATGAATCTCATTTTAAGCGTAAAATCATTAGGAGCAGTCTACAAAAATTGTTTTAGGCATGCCCCGATTCAAAACACGGCTTAACTTAAACGAATAATTAACATCGAAGTGAACAAATCGGTACATAGAAAAATCGGAAAATATCATTAACGTTACTTAACACTACGTGCATGGATGCTTCATACCGTATCTGTATAAATCGATTATCGTATTGTTTTCTGAATAACGTTTTACTATTTCATGTTCTGATAAATAGTTACAGTGAACATTATAGCTACAATATCACCATGCACTATATACACCGCCTCCGTGATCGAGGGGTTAGAGTCGATGACTATTAATCCAGTAAACTCTCTGGCGTGGGTTCGATCCCCGGGAGATGTTTTTTTTGTTAGTTTAAGGTTGTCTAGTACTGGTGTAACTCTCCAGGAACGATGGTTAGGAAACTACCCGCCTATATGACCAAAATACTATTGGGAAAAGGCGTATAATGAAACAAACAAACATATTATATGACCGAGTGAACCGTGTATTGAACCGGTATATCTAAATAACACAAAGGATTTTTTTGGCGCAAATGGCACAAATTTTATCTCAAGTTTGATTTTCTTCTAATATTGTGTTTGGAGGCATGCAGCTTTATATACTGTTTATTCCAATAAACAGTATATAACAGTATAACAGTATATAACAGTACATTGTATTTACTGTTTATTCCAATCAAATGATATCAACATTTTTTATGTAAACTTGTTTGATTAACATACTTTATACTCGTTTTGGAAAATGTAGAGGAAATGCTTCCTTATATTTAACAAAACAGTGACCGAAAATTTGCTTATTGAACTTTACAAGAAACTTTTATTTTGAAAATACTTTTAATATATATATAATTTTTCTACATAGGGAACTGAATTTAAAATACAAATGTAAATGATATATATCATTTAATTTACATTAAGTAATTTTACATTTTTTTTGTAGAAAAATTATCCCTAATGGGCCAAGAAAAAAGTCCATTTCTCCGGCATTTAATCTTTTAAAACATTAAAAAATGAAATGTAAAACAAACTTTCATTGCAATATATATAATAAATTATATTTTGTTTAATAATTGTAATTTATAAACATTCATTGTGTCTGTTATGCAAAAATATCCCCAAATATTTTCGAATTAAACAAATTTTCCACAGCCGCAAAAAGACCTCTCGCAAGCTTCTTTTTAAAGAAGCAAACTTGTATTGTGATCAGAAGTAACTGCTGCGGGCAGTTTGCCCGACTCTACATAGAAAAATACACAAAAACTGCGCCAAACCTGCAATTTTCAGTGACATAATTTTCCTTGAGGTCCGTTTTAACCAGGATGTCATGGTCCCAGTAAACTCGAACCCACAATCTAGAGATTGTAGCTATAGGAAGACACCTTAGCCTTTAGCCGCTTCCTAAAGGACTAACAGATTTGCGTTGATTTACGGAAAAAATGTTACCTCAAAAGAAAGTAAAACCAAAATAACTTGACAGCACGTTTATTTTCTCAAATATTTGCGATCCAAATATTTAAAACCACGTTTATCGTTTAAACATCAATAAACAAAGATGATATTGTGTTAGACCATATAAACGAATTTTTCTTTAACTTCCTTTTTTAAATCGACAAATGAAAATTTTTAACCGTGTTTATGAATGGAATTATTGTGCACTTATTATATTGTGTTAGTACAAAAAAGTTCAGTAGAGCTTAAAAACACGGTAAATCTGTCACGTTTGCCACTTGTTAATCAACATTTCAATTTTCAAGGGGGTCATGCCATGCGCGCGCATCCTCAAAATTCTTATACCGCGAACACTTTTTCAACCGGTATTTTGAACAAAAACGAGTCATTTAAAGCAATCAGAATAGATTTGAATTTAATTTCTTTTGCAAAGAAGATGTTCTTACTTCTTGTTTAAATGCTCCAAATGCCTTGACACAAGTCTTCCTTTTCTTGTCAGTATTTCGCGTTGAATGCAATTTTGAATCTGGATACTGCGTTGAAATGTTACAGAAATTCCGAAATTCACAAAGCTGGAAGTTATTTAATTGTAGAACCTGTTTCATAAATACATTTAGACTTGTGTCAAGGCATTTGGAATATTAAAACTAGAATGGTATGGCCCCTTGTATTTGTTACATTCATTTTCCGAACTTGTAATTTGAACTTTTGTACAGGGTTTAGTTCATATACAAATAAAGTGCAAGGGAATTCCCTTGCACTTTATTTGTATATATATCAATGCCAGCATGCAATGCATGTATGTGAATTATAACCAGCTTATAGTTCATTCCGCCTGTTTCTTGGCGATCAATTTCATCAATCGGAACATCCTCGGCTTTTATCTATAATAACATCAGAGTTAATACGAATTGAAAGTAGTTCTACCACGTGGTTTCAGATGTGAGTGTAATCTTCAATAATGTAAAAAGAAGGTATATAATTGACATGCAAAACAACATAAAGTCTGTTTTGCTACAATTATTATTGAAAATATGCGTGACAACCATTTTTAATTTAAATATGCGCACTGATGTACAATTTTAATCAAATCCGACTTAATGTCAACAGGATTGCATTTTGTACTTTCGGTTTTTACAACCATAATAATAAATATATAAATAATGCATTGTGTTTTTTTGTATTTATGAATTCATTTGTTTAAGGTGGACGGTCACTTGATATATTGGAAATAAACTTGTCAACAACTCCCAACATTAAATTACTATTTGTTTACATGTTTAGTTTCTTAGTGTAGGTTTGACCGAATACCTTATCCTATGGAACGCCGTGACTGTCTTATGTAATCAATGTTTTTGTTATCTTGTGAAACAATGATATTATTTTGTCGTTTGAGCATGTTAACATGTGCAATTTACATCATGTCTTGTCAAAGGAACATGCTTACTTGTACAAACAGCATGTTAACTTGTCAAATTATTATGATGACATGTGGAGGCAACATGCTAACTTGTCAAAGTATCGTGATGACTTGTGCAAATGACATGGTAACTTGTCGAATTATTGTGATGACATGTGCAAACACCATGTTAACTTGTCAAAATGTAATGATGATTTGTGCAAACGACATGTTAACTTGACGAATTATTGTGATGTCATATGCAAACAGCATGTTAACTTGTCAAAGTGTCATGATGACTTGTGCAAACGCCATGTTAACTTGTCAAAGTATATTGATGACTTGTGCAAACGACATGTTAACTTGTCGAATTATCGTGATGACATGTGCAAACAGCATGTAAACTTGTCAAAGTATCAGGATGACTTGTGCAAACAGCACGTTAACATGTCAAATTACCATGATGACTTGTGAAGACAACATGTGAACTTGTCAAAAAATCGTGATGACTTGTGCAAATGACATGTTATTTTGTATCATGCTGACATGTCAAAAAGTACTGTTAACTTGTAAAAGTATTATGATAACTTGTGCAAATGCCATGCTAACATGTTAAAATTCCAAGATGACATGTGTATACAGCATGTTAACTTGTCGAATTATCGTTATGACATGTGCATACAGCATGTTAACTTGTCCAAGTATCATTTTGACTTGTGCAAACGAAATGTTAACTTGTCCAAGTATAATGATGACTTGTGAAAATGCCATGCTAACTTGTCAAAATTTCATGATGACATGTGCAAACAGTATGTTAACTTGTCAAATCATCGTGATAACATGTGCAAACAACATGCTAACTTGTCCAAGTATCATGGTGACTTGTGAAAGCGACATGTTAACTTGTCAAAATTTCATGATGACATGTGCAAACAGCATGTTAACTTGTCAAGGTATCGTGATGACTTGTGCAAACTCCATTCTAACTTGTCAATGTATCATGATGACTTGTGCAAATGCCATGTTAACTTGTCAAATTATCATGATGACTTGTGCAGACAACATGTTAATTTGTCAAAGAATCGTGATGACTTGTGCAAAACACATGTTAACTTGTTAAGGTATTATGAGCATGTCATCACGATAATTCGACAAGTTAACATGCTGTTTGCACATGTCATCATGAAATTTTGACAAGTTAACATGTCGTTTGCACAAGTCATCATGATACTTTGACAAGTTAACATGTTGTCTGCACATGTCATAATGATTATTTGACAAGTTAACATGCTGTTTGAACAAGTCAGCATTGTCTTTAGACAAGATATGATGTAAATTGCACATGTTAATATGCTTAAATGACAAAATAATATCATCATTTCACAAGATAGCAAAAACATTGATAGCATAAGACAGTCACGGCGTTCCATATTATCCGTTCTGTATATTCATACTATTGTGTTCGAGGTCCTTAAAGGGCCGAAAAGTTGCGATTGCCGTTTCATGCAACTTGCACCACGCTCATATTATGATATTGGCAGCCGTTTCAATTATGTCGACGATGTAAATATGTGACTATTTGATGCCCAAACGGACGATTACATTTTACTGACCAGGCAGAATTGCCTAACATATAATTTTCAATTTACAACGCGTAAGAACATCAGCTTGTTATGGCGGATATATTAAATTTTCACCGATGATGAATTCTTTCAGGAATTACTCTCAGAGGGAGAGAACAATATTTCATTGACGCAGTTACTGATGGTGAACAAGCAACAGCTTTTGAACTATGATAAAAATACATACAGTTTCAGACCTTTTTTTCTGGCTCAGCTGTACTGGTCATTTTGTAGCCCAACATATTATGGGCCAGGGGCAGAGTGAACTATAAATGTTATTATAAATCCATCTTACTAAATTTGTTACCTGTAGTAAAGAAGCCTGGAAATTCGGAATAAACAGACCCAGTTCTAATATTTACCGAATATTTTGATTAATCATGAACACCAATCTCTCCATCTCAATTTACAGAAAAACAACAATAATAACAACAACAACATCATCATCATCACAATCATTATCTCCAGCAGCAACGGCGTCAGCAGCAACAATAACAACAATAACACTACAATAACTACTTCGTTGCTACCGCTACCGCTACCACTACCACTACCGCTACCACAACCACTACCACTACCGCTACCGCTACACATTCATTTGGACAGTTCAAGTTAAACATGAGTGCGTTGCTACCCTAAAATTATCTATACTTTTGTCTTTTTTTTTCTCTCTCTCTAATTTTGTTATGTACACTAGTATGTTTTCTACTTAAGTTTTTATATATCTTGCTGATCATATTAAAAATTTTGTCTTGCGAATATGATATTATTCAAATGCATGTTTTTATGCATTACTGTACATTTAAATGTTATCTTTAACGGATATCTAGCATGAAAATGTTAACTGAGACACTCTATTGTGCTATTGTTCATTTCCTTTTCAACATACAATAACATCGTAATGATTTGAAAGTTATATGATGTACACTTAAACGTTAAGGTTTCTTCTCATGGTATGTCAATAAAAATGTTTAGTGTTTTCTTAATACTTATAAATATATTAGAACTATATCATCAGATGAATATTGAGCGTATCAAATCTTAGTTGAAGGATTCCCCCCAAATAAACATCTTTTTCAAAATGATACTCAGTTTCAGGCTGTCTCATATATTCTTTATGATCTTGGTATGTTTTCATATCGACCAGGTTCTACACATAAGCTATGTGATGACGTTCTAAATTTAGTAAGATTTTGTCTATGATTAAATTAAATTGCTTTTCACATTTAAAATCCTGTTTAAAAATGCTATACGTTTGCAGGCGAATAGAGTTGTTTATATCAGTATACGCATTTCTGTAAAAAGGTATCTATTATAATTCTTTGTCTGACAATAACAAAAGAGATATGTAATTGATCCATACATACGCTTAACCATGGGTTGTCAAAATGATTTTTATGCAAAAAGCCCAGTTTTTCGAGTTATATGTATTCCATGCAGGATCAACATCTTGCTTAAGCATTTAATAAACTTTTTTTAACACTCTCTATGTCGTCAAGCTTAATAAGTTTGACCCAAAACTTAATCATCTTAATTTGTCTCATCACAGGAAAAGGGTAACGGCCTTATTCTCCGTATAGCGCCGAGATCGTATAAAACTCGTCTCAAAAATTGTGTATGTATTTTTTCAACATCGCGTCCGTCATGCATTCCCCAAACTTCTGGTTAAAGATTGAGCCGACAAGTGAATCAGAAATTCTTCATTTCTGAGAAACAGACAACTCAATAATATTAAATATAGTAAAAACGTTATAAAGAGCAAATGAGGCATGTTCAGAGATATTTTTCTGAGTTCTATATTTAACAAAGTGATACCCAAAAATTGAAATGAATTCACCAGTTCAATGAGAGTGTCGTTAACATAAAAATCATGGAGTGCTTTTGTTTTCGAAGTATTTATAAGTAAGACTACAGTATGTTTTAACACTGTAAAGTCTGCGGGGATTTAGCAAACAATACTTGGTCGTCTGCGAAAAGTATCAAGAACAGCCTAATTTCATCTAAAGAGAAAATACATTCTAGCTCCGTATTAATATACCTTAAGATGTCGTTCACGAAGAACATAAACAGCAGAGGTGAACTCAGGTTCCCCTGCTTCAAACCTATATGCGATTCGAAGAAGTCGGAATAATTCGACTTATATTTAACACACGATTTTACGTCATATACATTGACTTTAAAATTCCCACAAGTCTAGAACTTATGTTTTCTATAAGCAATTTATACCATAAATATGACCTGTCTATCTTATCAAAGCATTTCACATAATCTATAAACATGCAATACAGTTTATCACCAGAGTTAAGTACTTTTGATATTACAGAATGTAAGATAAATATGCAGTCTACAATAGATTTTCCTCTCTGAAAACCATATTGGTTCTTGCAGATTTTATCATTCTCTTCTGACCACTTCGTAACTCTATTTAGTAGGATTTGGGAATATATCTTTGCCAAGATATTTAGAGGTGAAACTCTGCGGAAGTTTTGGGGGTCATTAGTATCACCCTTCTTAAAAATAGGTGTAATTACACCCTCTACCCAAAACCGTGGGTATTCTCCACCTCGGAATGTTCTATTATACAATTTATGTAGAAACGAAGAGAAAATATCGTAAGTAGATTTAAAAATCTCTGATATCCGGGAGATTTATTGTTATTTTGCGAAAAAACAGCCGTACGTATTTCTTCCTCAGAAATATCAAGGTCTAGATATCGTTTAGTACATTATCCTAAATAGTCAAATTACTGTTACTTATATTCCTTTCCGGGGATTCTCCAAATAATGACCTGAAGTGGTCATAAAGTTGCTCGACATTTAAGTTGTTAGCTTCCGCCGGTTTCTTTTTAAATGGTTTCCTTTTTTCCCAAAAAATTTTCTTGGCAAAGTTTTTGCCAATTGGTTAATTTTCTACTTTCAGCTATTTTATTTTTTTTAATCGTTTTACGTTTAATACGATTATAGCTTGTTCTCGCGCTGACGAAAAGTGTCCGATTTGCATTTGTCTTGTCTCTATTATTGCCATGTTCCTTGAAATAAGAAATAACGAGTCATATTTGGTCTGGTTCTGATTTTGTCATGATCACCAGTGAAATATAACAGAGTTTACATATCTTCTTATGTATAACTGACAGATGGACGGATATATGCGGATATATGAACAGAGCGACAGACACACACACACACATGGTACACTTTCATGTGCTCAACGCGACTTGCCAGGTTTCAAACCTATTCAATGGTAATTTGTTTATCACGGACCCTTCACCCATTTTCGATTTTAAACCACCGGTGAAGGTACCACCCTGAGAGAATAAAATGATGGTTAAATCATCGCTAAATGCCCTAGTACTGCGATTAGGACATACTCCCGGTCCAGTATGCCAATTTCCTTTTATTATAAAAGCAAAAAAGACAAAAATAAACACCAAAAAACACATTGACCCGGCAGTGCTTAGACAGACAAAAACAAGGGTAAAAACCTTTGATATCCCTCGCCATTCCAAATGGATGTAGTCATAACCGACATGTACACAATACATATTAATCAATATCATAAAAAAATTATATCTTAGATTACAATAAATAAATAAATTTGATATGAACATTAATAATTCAAACATCATTGTCAAGATATTTCAGAACAGCAATTACAACAACAACAACTTTAAATAAATAAATAAATGAATAAATAAATAAATAAATAAATAAATAAATAAATAAATAAATAAATAAATAAATAAATGAATGAATGAATGAATGAATGAATGAATGAATGAATGAATGAATGAATGAATGAATGAATGAATGTATAAATGAATAAATGAATAAATAAATGTTAAATAAATAAATAAATTAATTAATTAATTAATAAAGAAACGACAAACAAAAATATCAAAAATATAACAGCACGACAACAACAACAACAATGAAGCACCTCCATCCCAACAATAAAAGAGAACAACAAATTAAAACCAAGGCCTACAATATGTGCTTTAAGACATATAAAGTTTTAAAAGATGATTGTTTTTAACTTGTGACATATGCTAAATATTTGGCCGCAAGATCGTGCTTAATCTATATTACATGTATTAATCAACATATTATCATCCACTTTGAAAGCTGAAGAAGTCACAAGTATTACAATAGATGATAATACATGTAATATAATTATAACAAAATAGCTTGAATCTGAAACCGCGATAATTTCATGTCTTTTTAAATACTTTATAATCTTTTCAATATAGATCCTTTTACAATTTGACAAAAAGAGCATAAATCTAAGTGATCTACTTGATCATAGATTTTTATTGTGTATCTATTTGGTACATGAACGATCAATATTTATTAGAGTTACAATATAATTCATAACACTTTACGAACAAATTTTCACCTTGTACTATACTGTTTATATGTTTTCAAATCTATGCTCTCATGTTGTTTTTGCCTAATAAGTAGGACTGGATGAATTATTTAAGTCTAATCGACCGGGTGTATACTTGTTTATTAATGTATTGCATATTAGAAACAAAACCTTTTTTGTTGGGATATTTATAAGCCATTCCACCACTAACGACCCACAGGTTTCTGTCATCGCTTTGTATGAGGCACTAATGGGATTTTTAGTAGAAACATCGACGTTCTAGCTGGACAATTTTCTTCATAACGTAAAATACCTGGCGTGGTTTGAACATCCACTGATAAGTTATTCATTTCTAGCTACGTAAACCCCTTTAAACACTGAACAAATAGCACACTTATCAAATATATTTTGACTGACTGACTGACTGACTGGCTAAAGCTCACTCGCCCGACCGCCTGACCGCCCGCTTGCTGACTCAATAACCAGTCAAAAAATACAATTAATCATATTTAAAAAATAAAAATGATAAAAAAAATAAGAACAATATTACCTTAATCTTTTTTTATTTATCAATGTTCGAAAACGCTTCTTAACTGTCCGCAACTTAAAACATCACTTCCGCTGTTAAGACCTAAAGTGTGTCTACTAGGTTTTAAATTACTTACTGTCTATGTTAGTTAAGTCATAAAGTTATCATTAAGTCATGCATAAGATAGATTAACAAATAACGCGGTATTTGTTAATTTGATAAGTAAAAAAACCGGTACCCGGAAGTTTTAAAAAAATGTAAATACACACCGCTAATTATTCACATGGGACAGTGAACGTGCGGTTCAAATGCCAAATAAATCAAAATATTTATTCACGCAACCAGCATTTTAATGGATTGAATTTGAATAATGTTACAATAATCTGAACATCATATCTTGAAACTGCAGTGGTAAAAAGGACAAGTTTCCTGAGCATCCTTCAAAGTTTTTGTATCTACAGTAGAGTCTATATCTACAGTAGTGTAAGTATCTACAGTAGTGTCTGTGTCTACAGTAGTGTAAGTATCTACAGTAGTGTCTGTGTCTACAGTAGTGTCTGTATCTACAGTAGTGTCAATATCTACAGTAGTGTCTGTATCTACAGTTGTGTCTGTATCTACAGTAGTGTCTGTATCTACAGTTGTGTCTGTATCTACAGTAGTGTATGTATCTACAGTTGTGTCTGTATCTACAGTAGTGTATGTATCTACAGTAGAGTCTATATCTCCAGTAGAGTCTGTATCTACAGTAGTGTCTGTATCTACATTAGTGTCTGTATCTACAGTAGAGTATGTATCTAAAGAAGTGTATGTATCTACAGTAGTGTCTGTATCTACAGTAGAGTCTATATCTCCAGTAGAGTCTTATCTACAGTAGTGTATGTATCTACAGTAGAGTCTGTATCTACAGTAGTGTATGTATCTACAGTAGTGTCTGTATCTACAGTAGAGTATTATCTTCAGAAGTGTCTGTATCTACAGTAGAGTCTGTATCTACAGTAGTGTCTGTATCTACAGTAGTGTATGTATCTACAGTAGTGACTGTATCTACAGTAGTGTCTAAATCTACAGTAGAGTCTATATCTACAGTAGAGTCTGTATCTACAGTAGTGTATGTATCTACAGTAGTGTATGTATCTACAGTAGTGTCTGTATCTACAGTAGTGTATGTATCTACAGTAGTGTTTGTATCTACAGTAGTGTATTTATCTACAGTAGAGTCTGTTTCAACAGTAGAGTCTGTATCTACAGTAGTGTCTGTATCTACAGTAGTGTCTGTATCTACAGAAGTGTATGTATCTACAGTAGAGTCTGTATCTACAGTAGTGTCTGTATCTACAGTAGAATCTGTATCTACAGTAGTGTCTGTATCTACAGAAGTGTATGTATCTACAGTAGAGTCTGTATCTACAGTAGTGTCTGTATCTACAGTAGCGTCTGTATCTTCAGTATTGTATGTATCTACAGTAGAGTCTGTATCTACAGTAGTGTCTAAATCTACAGTAGTGTCTGTATCTACAGTAGTGCCTGTATTTACAGTAGAGTATGTATCTACAGTATTGTCTGTATCTACAGTAGTGTCTGTATCTACAGTAGTGTCTGTATCTACAGTAGTGTTTGTATCTACAGTAGTGTCTGTATCTACAGTAGTGTCTGTATCTACAATAGTGTCTAAATCTACAGTATAGTCTATATCTACAGTAGAGTCTGTATCTACAGTAGTGTATGTATCTACAGTAGTGTCTGTATATACAGTAGTGTATGTATCTACAGTAGTGTCTGTATTTACAATAGAGTATGTATCTACAGTATTGTCTGTATCTACAGTAGTGTCTGTATCTACATTAGTGTCTGTATCTACAGTAGAGTATTATCTTCAGTAGTGTCTGTATCAACAGTAGTGTATGTATCTACAGTAGTGTATGTATCTACAGTAGTGTCTGTATCTACAGTAGTGTCTGTATCTACAGTAGAGTATGTATCTAGAGTAGTGTATGTATCTACAGTAGTGTTTGTATCTACAGAAGTGTCTGTATCTACAGTCCAGTATGTATCTACAGTAGTGTATGTATCTACAATAGTGTCTGTATCTAAGTAAAGTATGTATCTACAGTAGTGTCTGTATCTACATTAGAGTATGTATCTACAGTAGAGTATGTATCTACAGTAGTGTCTGTATCTACAGTAGAGTCTGTATCTACAGAAGTGTCTGTATCTACAGTAGTGTCTGTATCTACAGTAGTGTCTGTATCTACAGCAGTGTCTGTATCTACAGAAGCGTCTGTATGTACAGTAGTGTATGTATCTACAGTAGTGTCTGTATCTAAGTAGAGTATGTATCTACAGTAGTGTCTGTATTTACAGTAGAGTATGTATCTACAGTAGTGTATGTATCTACAGTAGTGTCTGTATCTTCAGTAGCGTCTGTATCTACAGCAGTGTCTGTATTTACAGTAGTGTCTGTATCTACAGTAGAGTATGTATTTACAGTAGTGTCTGTATCTACAGTAGCGTCTGAACTACAGTAGTGTATGTATCTACAGTAGTGTCTGTACCTACATTAGAGTATGTATCTACAATAGCGTCTGTATCTACAGTAGTGTCTGTATCTACAGAAGTGTCTGTATCTACAGTAGTGTTTGTATCTACAGCAGTGTCTGTGTCTACAGTAGAGTATGTATCTACAGTAGTGTCTGTATCTACAGTAGAGTATGTATCTACAGTAGTTTCTGTATCTACAGATGTGTCTGTATCTAAAATAGAGAAAGTATCTACAGTTGTGTCTGTATATACAGTAGAGTATGTATCTTCAGTAGTGTATGTATCTACAGAAGATAATGTATCTACAGTAGTCTCTGTATCTACAGTAGTGTCTGTATCTACAGAAGTGTCTGTATCTACAGTAGTGTATGTATCTACAATAGTGTATGTATCTACAGTAGTGTCTGTATCTACAGTAGTGTCTGTATCTACAGTAGAGTATTTATCTACAGTAGTGTCTGTATCTATATTAGCGTCTGTATCTACAGTAGTGTATGTATCTAAAAAAGTTTCTGTATCTACAGTAGCGTCTGTATCTACAGTTGTGTCTTCATCTACAGTAGTGTCTGTATCTACAGTAGAGTATGTATCTACAGTAGTGTCTGTATCTACAGTAGTGTGTGTATCTACAGTAGTGTCTGTATCTACTGTAGAGTATGTATCTTCAGTAGTCTCTGTATATACAGTAGTGTCTGTATCTACAGTAGTGCCTGTATCTAAAATAGAGTAAGTATCTACAGTTGTGTCTGTATATACAGTAGTGTCTGTATCTACAGTAGTGTCTGTATCTAAAATAGAGTAAGTATCTACAGTTGTGTCTGTATATACAGTTGTGTCTGTATCTACAGTAGTGTCTGTATCTAAAATAGAGTAAGTATCTACAGTTGTGTCTGTATATACAGTAGAGTATGTATCTTCAGTAGCGTATGTATCTACAGAAAAGAATTTATCTACAGTAGTCACTGTATCTACAGTAGTGTCTGTATCTACAGAAGTGTCTGTATCTACAGTAGTGTATGTATCTACATTAGTGTATGTATCTACAGTAGTGTCTGTATCTACAGTAGTGTCTGTATCTACAGTAGAGTATGTATCTACAGTAGTGTCTGTATCTATATTAGCGTCTGTATCTACAGTAGTGTATGTATCTAAAAAGTTTCTGTATCTACAGTAGCGTCTGTATCTACAGTTGTGTCTGCATCTACAGTAGTGTCTGTATCTACAGTAGTGTCTGTATCTACTGTAGAGTATGTATCTTCAGTAGTATCTGTATATACAGTAGTGTCTGTATCTACAGTAGTGTCTGTATCTAAAATAGAGTAAGTATCTACAGTTATGTCTGTATACACAGTAGTGTATGTATCTACAGTAGTGTATGTATTTACAGTAGTGTCTGTATCTACAGTAGTGTATGTATCTACAGTAGTGTATGTATCTTCAGTAGTGTATGTATCTACAGAAGAGTATGCATCTACAGTAGTCTCTGTATATACAGTAGTGTCTAAATCTACAGAAGTGTCTGTATCTAAAATAGAGTAAGTATCTACAGTTGTGTCTGCATCTACAGTAGTGTCTGTATCTACAGTAGAGTATGTATCTACAGTAGTGTCTGTATCTACAGTAGTGTGTGTATCTACAGTAGTGTCTGTATCTAAAATAGAGTAAGTATCTTCAGTAGTCTCTGTATATACAGTTGTGTCTGTATCTACAGTAGTGTCTGTATCTAAAATAGTGTAAGTATCTACAGTTGTGTCTGTATATACAGTAGAGTATGTATCTTCAGTAGTGTATGTATCTACAGAAGAGAATGTATCTACAGTAGTCTCTGTATCTACAGTAGTGTCTGTATCTACAGAAGTGTCTGTATCTACAGTAGTGTATGTATCTACATTAGTGTATGTATCTACAGTAGTGTCTGTATCTACAGTAGTGTCTGTATCTACAGTAGAGTATGTATCTACAGTAGTGTCTGTATCTATATTAGCGTCTGTATCTACAGTAGTGTATGTATCTAAAAAAGTTTCTGTATCTACAGTAGCGTCTGTATCTACAGTTGTGTCTGCATCTACAGTAGTGTCTGTATCTACAGTAGAGTATGTATCTACAGTAGTGTCTGTATCTACAGTAGTGTCTGTATCTACTGTAGAGTATGTATCTTCAGTAGTCTCTGTATATACAGTAGTGTCTGTATCTACAGTAGTGTCTGTATTTAAAATAGAGTAAGTATCTACAGTTGTGTCTGTATATACAGTAGTGTATGTATCTACAGTAGTGTATGTATTTACAGTAGTGTCTGTATCTACAGTAGTGTATGTATCAACAGTAGTGTATGTATCTTCAGTAGTGTATGTATCTACAGAAGAGTATGCATCTACAGTAGTCTCTGTATATACAGTAGTGTCTGTATCTACAGTAGTGTCTGTATCTAAAATAGAGTAAGTATCTACAGTTGTGTCTGCATCTACAGTAGTGTCTGTATCTACAGTAGTGTATGTATCTACAGAAGAGTCTGTTTCAACAGTAGAGTCTGTATCTACAGTAGTCTCTGTATCTACAGTAGTGTCTGTATCTACAGTAGTGTCTGTATCTACAGTAGTGTATGTATCTACAGTAGTGTATGTATTTACAGTAGTGTCTGTATCTACAGTAGTATCTGTATCTACAGTAGTGTATGTATCTACAGTAGTGTATGTATCTACAGTAGAGTATGTATCTACAGTAGTGTCTGTATCTACAGTCGAGTATGTATCTACAGTAGAGTTTGTATCTACAGTAGTGTCTGTACCTACATTAGAGTATGTATCTACAGTAGAGTATGTATCTACAGTAGTGTCTGTATCTACAGTAGTGTATGTATCTACAGTAGTGTATGTATTTACAGTAGTGTCTGTATCTACAGTAGTGTCTGTATCTACAGTAGTGTATGTATCTACATTAGTGTATGTATCTACAGTAGAGTATGTATCTACAGTAGAGTATGTATCTACAGTAGTGTCTGTATCTACAGTCGAGTATGTATCTACAGTAGAGTTTGTATCTACAGTTGTGTCTGTACCTACATAAGCGTCTGTATCTGCAGTAGTGTCTGTATTTCAGTAGCATCTATATCTACAATGGGAGCTTGAAGTACTGTATTGTCTGTATATACTCTAGTGCCTGTATCTACAGTTGTGTTTGTTTCTCAGTTGCGCCTGTATCTCAAAAATGTCAGTTTTTACAGTAGTGTCATTATCCACAGTAGTGTCTGTATGCCAGGGGTGTTTGTTTCTTGGACGTATATGTATCTCAGTAGCGTATTCGCGCATCCCTGCATTGCCGCAGGTGAATATTTGCCTTAAATTATCAAGGGACATTTCTAATTGGCAGCAAAAGGGTATTTTACGGGGACTTTACCATCTAATTTTCCCCTTAGAGCGGGTCTTTAAACCAATATTATCAGCATATTAAGACTGATAAGATCGGCTTATTGGACTCAGCTTAAAAAATACTATTGAAATTTAATACTTTACGATGGTGATCTAAAATCAAAATCTAATAAAAATAATCAAGCGTATATTGATTGCATTGTTTAATGCGACATGTATGATTACATTTTGATATCATCCGTTATGTTAAACATGATTTTACTTTGAGTATGTACTTTTCGGCAGATTCCGTAATCGATTGGATTATTATTTTTTATGTTTTTGACATTGGTAGAATTAAAGTGCAATACACTATCAAATTGAAACACGCAGATCATGATTTCAAGTGTAAACCCGGAAGATAAATTTCGTTGTGTCAAGTGAGATATAAATATTTATATATCTACCGTGCAGACGAACAGTTTAACAATTAAGGGAAGTTGTGATATTTGATATCTGTGTATGGTAGAAAAAATTTCATTTTTTTTAAGTGATCACAGGTCAATAATGAATATACCGGAAGGGGAAAACGTCTGGTGAGTGGGTTTTTGTTTCATTGATTATTTTAAAAATTTAGTAATGCTATCAAATGTTACTAAATGTAACCCCGGTCTCCCCCTCCCCCACGGGCAATACGGGGGAATGGTAGTTGGGGAATCAACCGAATTTTCGTTGTCAATCAAATGCTTCACTGTCCAGTCAATGATTTTGTTTGGGGGTAACAAACATGCCGTTAATTGGATTCGATCACAAAATGCGTGTAGGTTTCATTCACCGACCATAATCTTAGCATAATCTTAATCAGAGTGAACGCTCCATGCTGGATTTGAACACAAGTTGGTGTTGGACCTCATAGACCTATAGAGGCAAATACTAAATATTAAATACATGTTACATAGAAGTAGAATAATGACAACAAATACCTATATTAGTTATGTTAGTTTTCACAAGATAGGGCAAAATAGTTTAAAGGCCAATTATGTTCAAGAAATGTTTTTTTCCTCTTAAGAACTTTACAAATTTGGTGTACTTTAATAGTTACCAAAATGTTACTTATCAAACATCTAAGGTGCTCGAAAACCAATATTTAAATGATGTAAAACTCATGCTTGTCCTTTTTTAAAGAAGTAATAATTTCTTTGTTTCTAGTTGAGGTCTCCACTGAGGCCCAGAGCCTCCTTCACGTCAGAGCTGTCTCCCAGAACAAATATTCTATAGTTTTTTATTTAACAAATGTTTTTATCTAATTTCAATCTTATTTCATTTCTAGACCTTATATCTACTTGAAACGTATTTGTCTTTAATAGATGAAAATTGGAGGAAAAATAATCTGTTTCATGACAACACTAAATTCGCGAATTGGGACACGCCGCCACAACTACCTTTCAAACACAATAAAAATATGTTATTATAACAACTTTACGTTTTCAGGAAACTTTAATGAAATCTACATGGTATAGCATTCCCTGAATTTTGATATTTGGTGTAGAGTTTACAAAATTTATAAAAAATGAAAACACTTGACACTAGATTTCAGCGACATGCACTAGCTCGGAAGTAGCGATAGAGCGATTTACCGTATACCTCCGAAAGAGGTAGCTCTATCATTTACCAGGCAGAGTCCTTTACTACATTTTTTTCGCTTTTACAGTATAAAGTATATATGCATATCTTATTTTATCCTCATTTATTTTTCATATTATATCAGCTGTGCTTCTGATCTTTTCGAGTATGACGAGACAAAGACGTTAAATCTACGAGAGTTTTTCCTGCATCACAAAGATAAGTTCCCAATGTTGATTGTTATTATAGGCGGTCACTACGGGGAGACAAAATTTGATTGTTACGATAATCTACAGGTAAAATATCCATTGTTTATAAAAGTTTATATTAAACCCACCCTAGCATATATATCAAAGTCCAATTGTGCCTTTTGTGCTTTTATTTTTATTTTTTCAAAAGCTTTTTTTAATTGTGGTGCACTTTTATTGTATTCCAAAAGTAACTCATTAGCCAATTACCTGATACATCTTTTTCATCTGTTTTTTTTTGGCAATAACTATAGTTATACACTATAAGTTTTTTGTATGAAAGTCAATATAATACTTTGTTTACATATTGCTACTTTTATGACAAATTATTTCACGTTTATCGCTACTTTCTTCAGGTAACAAGCATCTAATATTCTCTATAACCATTGTTTAATATGTATACCATTACTTGCTTTTTTAAAGAAGTAAAAATTCATTTGTTTTTCTAAGGCATAATGTGACTTTAAAATCACACTTGCATATATAAAGTATTTAACTTCTAATCTTTAATATTTGTATATTACTTACTAGAATCTTGTCGTCTGTAGTGTATACTTTCCATCGGGATTAGGAAGGTGCTTGAAACATTTTAATCCATCGCTGGATAGAAAACAACAACAACAACAAAAAAACCCAAAAAACTTTTCATTTTTAAAGGAATACTTAAAATCATCTTGTATGATAATAAAGTGTTTTAAGGAAATCAAGAATAAAACCTTCAATGTCATCCAATGAAAGTTCTGGACGGAAGTTACAGTTGTTATCAGAAAAAAATCCTCACAACAGATCGCCTCTTGTCATTCAGATCTAGTTAAGTAGATCTATGATTTAATAAGAGAAAAATAGTTCTATCATCATATAGAGCGGGCGGTTTTTAAATATTTAAAATAACGCAAATAAATGTCTCGGATTCTGATTGGGTTAATCACTTTGTGTATTTGACTCGCTTTGCCCATATGTTCGAGTCTCCAAAAGAGTGTTAGTCATTTAAGAGTTTGGATAATAGTGCAAGAAGATGTCCCAATTCCAGAAGCTTCTCCTGGTTCTTTAGCATGCCAAGTGTTTAAGCAATCATACATGTACACAGGACCTTGATTTAAAGTCTCATCCAAAAGACTGATTAGCAATTTTTGTTGGCCGGCCTGGGAATTGAAACCCCAACATCGAGATTACAAGTCTTATGCACTTTGTATAAACCGAAGCATGCACAATGTATTTCTACACCGTAGCCGGATAACTACGCGTGTGCGTTTTATTCTTTATGTCATTTTTCTTTACTTCAACAAAATAGTTAAACGTTACACCACATTTGATTTACTTTTATTTTGGTGTCACAACGGAATTCACAATCGTGTGAAACTTCACCTTCTGTATTTGAAATACTATATTTAAAATCATTATTGCTTCTTTTATACTTCAATCGTCATAAAGTAGGCCCTTGTTTGCCTAGAAATACAATCACCCTTTGTGTTCATGTTTTGACTTTTATATACATGTATATTCGCAGGTATTGCGTGTTCACTGTTATACATCTCAGCCACGTGTTGTAGCAGACGACGCTAGACTAAATCCCAGACACCAGAAAGGTTACATCACAATACCGGAAGATACCCTGATAAAATTCAGAGTCGTTAAGGGACACACAAAATGTAAATACTTACACACTTTTTAAAAAAAAACAAAAAAAAAACTTTTTACTTGCATTTAAGGATTAATTGGACTATGGTATTTTATTATTAAACAAATTAGAAATTTTTATTTCATGCTTTTCAGTGGATTACTGATTTATCCGTGAAAATTATATTTGATAATTTCACAGTGAAAATTATCAAAATATAATTTCACACTTTTCAATGACGAAACTACTTTTTTAAGATTTTCCCAATGTGGTACCTCAATTTTATTTTTGTTGACAATTCTGATGATGTCAGGCTGTTTAAAGAAAAAGCAAAGCTGAAATTGATAAATAACTTAAATGTCAAAAGTAATAAAAAGGAGAAAACTTACTTCTATTCATTCAAATTCCAATCACCAAATTTCGTCTCTTTTTTTTTGTTTCATTTTTACAGTCTGAAAAATACATTCCTTCCACATACAAAACTACTTTTGATGACATTTGGGCATATTAAAGTATCCTACGAGCAATAACTGCCGTATGCTTTATGAAAAATTGAAAAGCAATGACAGCCATCAGCTCGAAGAATAAGTAAACAACCCAGCGTTCCTGAGCCAGCTTCCAAGTTTTCCATTTTCCTAGCTGCTTTTTGAATGTTTCCACATCTGTCAACACTTATTTTTTGTCTGTTACAATCCTCAAATAAGTTTTCTTTCTTTTAAAAAGGTATATGACTAACAAATCCAAATGATATCTGTCTATATCAAACACAATTATTTCCTCCCGTGAAATACACAACTTTAAAAAATGGCTGCCGCTTACATTTAAAAAAGCCAGATCTAATATAAATTCGCAGTAAGTAACAGAAATATGGATGGATGGTTGGACTTTTTCTCCTACAAGAATTGTTTGTTTTTATTATTAAAACAAGAAATCATTCATATTTTTTTAATAAATGAATTTAACGTTGATTGCCGAATTTTCAGCTCAAGACTTCTTGTATGTATTGAGAAATTCCGAATGGAGAAAACAAATTTTACTATTAACGTTAATATTATGGAAATTTCGTTTAACTTGCTTTTAAGCATAAAATAAAAAGAAAATGTGTTTGTTTGTTGTGTAAGATGTTATTTTGTTTCATCTTGTGAACTTTAAAAACAGTATTCTCACTCGTGGCTACGCCACTCGTGAGAATACTGTTTTAAAAGCCCACTCGATGAAATAAAATTTCATCTTACACACAAACAAACAAATATCCTCTATGTTATGAAAACATATTAGCAATAGTACAAACACGCGCTATGTACAGTTTTTTTCTTTGGCTGGGCGAAAAGGAAATTTTTTTAGTTTTCGTACTCTCGTCTTTTCGACCCGTCACAACAAAACTGTTCATGGCGAGAATACGCCATCATATTAACGAGCTTTAACATCAACAACTTATCATAACAGTTTAATCCGGGCTTTATAAAATGATATACATGATAAGCACTTTCAATGAAATTATGCAGTATTTCGTGATGAAAATAAAGGTGAATGTTACACGGAAGATGAAGCCTTTTCGGGTATTTCCATCAGAGGGTCTTATCAGAGAGCTACATCAATTCAAAAGGATCATTTAAAAAAAACTTACATTAGTCACTCTAGACAGGTATTGAAATTTGCAATATTTGAGGGAAATTTCTAAATTGAAATAGTTTAACCCAGATATTACTTTACACGGTTGATGAATCGTGGAATGTAAAAAATAACAGCTGAAAAACAATTCAGTTTTTTATAACTATGTTATTTAAGAATTTTTTTCCATAATAAGAGCTTTAAAATGAAAACAAAATTGAAAGGACGCAAAGACGATTTATTTATGGGCCTAACACTGTCTGATTAACACATAAATAGTTTGAATTTTCGACTCTATGTACTTCAACTTAAGCGTGCATAGCTGTAACAACACCAACTAAATGGGCCTCAATTTAAAATTTTATTCGAAACACTACAAGTTAATAAAGAATGAATAAATTCTGTGCTAATGCCGTTATCAATTAAATGCGAAGTTTAACCTAGTGTTTGGGATTATTCTCAACCGGGGTATAGCGAGTTTGAGCCCTTCTGAGAACGTTTATTTTCATGACATCAGAATAGATTTGTTAAAGAAACAGACACGGTACAAATAAACTCCAAGGTGTACTTCGATGACTCATAGGAATTTAAACGTAGTACGTAGTTTAATATAAAACTGTGTTATTTATACTACCCGCTTAAATAAAAGATTAAGAGTAGACTGTAATGTTAGCAATGTAGTTACCACTACAATAGAATTAATTATTCTCTCTAACAAGAGCTGTCGGTAGGACAGCACGCTCGACTATTCTAAGTGCTTGATAGTAAAAGAGCCTTGATAATGTTAAATTTTTTAAGTTCACAAAAGGGCTATTTTTTTTTTAGAAATTCATGTTATAGGCCTTAGGGAGAGTCTAATTATACAGTATTGGCTTGACTATTCGGAAGGTAATGTCACAAGGGTGTTTTATTGAGTATAATAATACTAATTACCTATGAATACATAAATTTGACAGACAAGGTACAAAGGCTTGTTATTAAGATGTTTTATCAAGTAAATCACTGCTTTATTATTATGAATGCATAAAATTGTCCCAAAAAAGGCACAAACCCTTCAGTAGTTATTGAGATAACAGCTTACAAACAAAACTTTACCATGAATTTCTAAGTTGAAAAAGAGGAGAAAAATCAGCCTAAATGCAAGATAGAATTATGGATCTTTGTCAGTGACCTACAATTATGACCCTAAATGCATATGTGAAGTTTTAAATAAATATCTTTAATAAGTATTGGGATATGTAAAACTTGCATGTAAACATTAACCAAGAGACTAAGTAGAAAAGGGGATATGAATCAGCCTTAATGCAAGATAGAGTTATGGAACTTGGTCAGTGACATACAATTATGACCCTCCAATTATGACCCTAAGTGCATGTGTAAAGTTTCAAGTAAATATCTTTGAAGACCTTCAACCTTTAACCAAAATTACTAAGTTTCAAAAGGGCAAATAATTCTGCAAATATTGCAGGCAGAGTTATGCAATTTTGCAAACTGATGTACATTGTTACTACAAAAAGTCTTTTAAATTTCAATTGAATATCTCAAGCAATAATTGAGATATTTGACTTTACAAAAAAACTTTAACCAAAATTTCTAAGTTCCAAAGGGGCATAATTCTGTCAATTTTGTAGGCAGAGTTATCCAACTTGTCAATCTGATGTACCTTGTTACTATAAATAAGTATTGTAAGTTTAAATTGAATATCTCAAGCAATAATTGAGATATTTGACTTTACAAAAAACTTTAACCAAAATTTCTAAGTTAAAAAGGGGCATAATTCTGTCAATATTGTAAGCAGAGTTATCTAACTTGTCAATCTGATGTACCTTGTTACTATAAATAAGTATTGTAAGTTTCAATTGAATATCTCAAGCAATAATTGAGATATTTGACTTTACAAAAAACTTTAACCAAAATTTCTAAGTTAAAAAGGGACATAATTCTGTCAATATTGTAGGCAGAGTTATCTAACTTGTCAATCTGATGTACCTTGTTACTATAAATAAGTATTGTAAGTTTCAATTGAATATTTCAAGCAATAATTGAGATATTTGACTTTACAAAAAACTTTAACCAACGCAGACGCCGACGCGGACGCTGACGCCGACGGCGACGCCGGGGCGACTACAATAGCTCTCATATTCTTCGAATAGTCGAGCTAATAAAACGTTTACTTCCGATAGAAAAAAAGAAGGTTATTCTATATTTTACACGAAAAGTACCCGTGTCAATCATCGATATATTTTTTTAAAATGTCAGTATTGTAATATATGGAAGTATGTATGACTAAGTTATCAATGTTGAAAATAGGCGGTAAAAGTTAAGTTATTCATCTTAATTTCGTTATTTAGGAAAAAGATATTCTAGTGCCTTATTAACGTCTTTGTTAAAACAACCTGCATTTAGAAGCCTAGTCAGGTGTGCACGGACATAAATGATAAATTACTATAAACTCCTGAAAAAATGTCCACCGAGGGCTCTCGTACTTATGTTTACAAATCTTTTAATTCAAATTTCTCATGCCATGTCTTAAATCGAAACATAATGATAAAGTAAATAAGAATGTTTAACAAAATGGTGAAAAAAATAAAGGAAGATTAAATCAAGTCATGTGTGATGAACGCAACTATGGTTACATCAAGTTATCTGCTGTACAGCTGATAAACTATTTTTTATTGATACAAGTTGACTAATCGGAAAAACCCTTTGATACTAAACTGTATCAACATTTTGAGGCTCTAAATATTATATTTTTACTTTTATTTGTACGCTTGATACTTCCATTATTAATATTCTAGCAACTAGAACATTACTGTTAAGATTTCAAGTCTTGTATAAAAGACTGAATCATACAGTGGCATAGTGGGGGGGGGGGGGAAGGGGGGCATAAGAAATATTTTATCTACCACGTGCGCATGCGATAGCTACCACGCACTCACATACAAGATATTACGTGCGCGCGCGATAGCCCCTACGTTGGTCAATCATTGCGTGTGCACGTAATAGCTTGCACGTGCGCATGTGGTAGCTATCGGTAGCTATCGCGCACTCATGTAATAGTTAAAATATTTCTGATGGCCCCTTTATGCCACCGTAGAATCATGCCAAGTATTGCTGTGCTCAACTCACACGGTAAATTTACCACGAGAAATTCTATTTTTTATGTCAACATACTTTATAAATTTTAATAGCACGCTTTTGCATCTACCGAATATTTAAACATATAAGTTAGATATAAGTCTTATGACATAATATCATAACAAAATACTAAACAAGCCACAAGAGCAACAACACAAATCAAAATGCATCCACTAACAAAACCTCAATTACGTTTTATCTAGTGGGAAATCCGCAGCCACTGTCGGAACTACTGGAAGAAAACAACCAACTTCCGATTCTGGTACAGATGGCATGCGACTCCCGGTACCCTGTCAGGATCGGCACTACTAAATACCATGCTAACGATTTGGGTAACATTATGATTAAAGAAAAATACGAGGAACATTTCTTTCTGATGAATGCCATAGATACAATCGGTACGTTTGTTGCCATTGTTACAGAGTTTTTTTTATATATAGAATGATGCATATGTATATTTATATAATATATTATATCAGTTTTTTACTGTCATCTATGTAACAGTACAAAAGTTTTAGTCATATGGTACATTTTGAATTAGCAGTAAGCATATTTCACATTGGAGGTAAATAATTAGAAATGCTATGACAATATTTTCAGTAGCTAATAACTCAGGTATATTTTGAAACCAGAGTAATACTGCACCTGAAATTGAAGCATACAACTAGATTTAAATATTCATTATTATAATAAACAAACATAGATATGGATAGTTCCCGAGGTTTACAATATTTACCTCCCTTGCTAAAAATGGCACTGCCATATTGGGGGTCAATATTCTATATATTATAGTTGACAAAATCTGAAAACATCCATAAACAGCTGATTTTATGTGAAATGTCAAATTCTTTTATACATATGCAGCAATGTATTATTATAGCACAATGCGTAAAAGAAAGATTTTTTTTATCAATTTTCATTAAAATGATTTAGTTATGAAAGATTTTTATCTCATCTTAAGCATATGACCATGCATCGTCGGATACCCACGATTGATAAACATGTTACATTACATGTTAATGGTTCGGCCGTGGGTATCCGACGATGATGACCATGTATTGGGAATGACCCCCAAAATGGCTGTCAGTAGAGATAATAATTGCTATGTGAAATGACTCTATTATTTTACCCACAGACGAGGAACAATTTACCATTAGTCATGACAAAACTGGAACTATCTATTGAAATTTAAAGCAGCATGCCTCCAGATGCATACTAATTTTCATGAAAAAAAAAGAGAAAAAAAAGAGAGAAAAAAAAAGATGCATACAAATTTTCATGAAAAGAAATGAAAATGTATTTAAAAGTAAAAGTGAAAGTTTGTGTAGTGAACAAAGTAATGTACACATGTCACGGAAAAATGATGCCTCGCACCAGGTACGAAGTGGCGACTCCTGTATTACAAATCCAGTAATGCGGAGCTGGCAAATCGCAAATAAATTTCAACATGTTCACGATCTTTACTAATTGAATGGTTATTTTTTCAGAGCTAGATATGAACAAGTTAACATGTATGGCATGCTTATCTGAAGACCTAGATGCTACGCCCATTACGGGATTCAAATACGGGTCAAAGGAGGAATTTGACAAATTTTGCCGGAAACTGTCGAAGGATGTGGCGGAAAGTGGCGAGTCATATGATACTCGCCAAGGCAATAACGGTAACAATTTATATATAATAGCAGTTTCTATCAAAAATCACTTATTACTTAATATGTTGTGTTTAACTTTTTAAATATTTTGTATTAAATCGCAAAGAAGGGTGTTCTCTCAGCAAAAATTACGCGAATAAGCAGAAACGAGGATGCCTATTAACCTCACGAAGAAACATATTGCAAACAATTTTGCTTTAATATAAAAATATTCTTGTAACACAATTAAAATAGACAATAAAATTTTCATACTTAATAATTTTAGTACGGTGTCTCGTTAGGGCCATCGTGGCACACATAACTCGAGATAATGAAATCACAAAATTACGACAGTGAAAAGTCTAAATAACGAAATCCGCGATGGTGAAAACGCGAAAGTACGATAATGGCAAATGCAAAGTCAAACGTACGAGTGTGAAAAGTCAAAATAACAAAACAACGATAATGAAAACTCGACATTATTTTGTGTTCTCGCCATTGTACTTTCGACCTTTCACCATCTTAAGTCTCGTTGTTTCGTTTTTTTTTGTATTTTCACCATCGCACTTTGGACTATGCATCATCGTATTTTCAACTTTTTACCATCGTGGTTTCGTTATGTTGACTTTTCACCAATTTACTTTCGACTATTCATCATCGTATTTTCAACTTTTCACCTTCGAGTTTCGAAAGTTCTTTGATGAAGAGTAGAAACTGCGAGGATGAAAAGTCAAAAGTACAATGGTGAAAAATCGAAAGTACAATGGTGAAAAGTCGAAAGTACAATGGTGAAAAGTCGAAAGTACAATGGTGAAAAGTGACTTTCAACCATCGCAATTTCGTGTTTTCGTTGTTTCGAGTTATGTGTGTGTTGCGATTGCCCTATCGGGTAATCATACACTAGGGACTTGCCAAAATAAATATTTGTTTCAGCCCTACCATGTGATGGTCTGAAAATCACGTTCAATTGTATACGTCACACAAAAAGTTTTTATGGTAATTCCCATTTATAACACCGGACCCCCATTTATTACGGTCGATTTCCTTTTATCACCATCCAAATGTATTACATGTATCAGAATTGTATTTGTAGATTTTGGAGAACATTCTTTTGATGAAATGCGAAGACTGTTAGAGATATCTAACTGCGCAACTGGTTTATTGAGCGAGGATCAAGGTAAAGGTCATTACATATGTGTTCTATAAATAGTAACAAAATTTCATTTAATGTTCATTGATTATGATGCCATGCGATCCATATTGGCACATGTATAGTGATGCAATGTAAGTTTTAGGAATTCCATACATTTGTACTGATTATAAATATGGACCACCTGTTAAGTAGTAACAGTAGCAGGACCACGTGATAACCATAGCAAATCAGATTACAAAAAGTATGTATAGTTATTATCCTCATTATATATTCAATTTTTTTTCAAATAAAATGAATTCATTATTTAGAGGCAGAAAGTTTTGGTTTTGAGGATGACTATTACGAAGAAATGCCACCTATTGTTCCGTCAAGAGTTCCTGTTCAACCTCAAATAACGATAGAAGCAGGCCAGCCAAACATAGATAAAGCGAAAACAGAAAACACTAAACCAGCTCATAAAAACAAACCGCCTGCACGTTCTTCCCCGAAAGTTCAACGAAAAGATAAAAATACAAAATCTCCCTTTGGATTTTTCAAACGGAAACATCATAATGTTAAAGAAAATGAAGATCCATCGGCAAATGAACCTGAATTGCCAATAGAAAACACCGACACAAATGAAACTCTTAACTCAAACATCGGTCAGTTACCATCACCACCGAAAGTTCCACCACACGTTAAAAAGATTGCTGTAACTGAAAGTGACACGTATTCGTATGCAGATATAAAAGCTGGTTATGTTACGTTAGAAGCTGCTAATAGATCATACCAGAACACAAAAATAGGCAGAGCGACTGTGAAACCAATGCCGGTTGTAAGTAAAGTTGATGAGGATTCCAATTATAAAGGGATGGAAATAAAAAACAGAACCGGAGTACAATCCAATATAGATCGGTAAGTAATCTTATTGAATATCTTTATTTCTTTTTATTTTACGAATATTTACCAAAAGGTATGAAAGACATGCTTAAATATTATTTTATATGTTTCTTTCTCTATGGATTAATGCAAAGCAAGAACAAAGTGTTTGCCACTTTGCTACATCTATCTTTTGTTAACAATAAGACAGTATATTTTAATAAGTAACAGTGACACAAATTGTATTTAAGTTGACACAACAATTCAGATGGAATTGTACACTTATATAAATGCTAATTCTAAAATTTTAGACCTGAAGATGATCAAAACACGGATAATGTTTACACAGAGATGGCAGTAGAAAACGATCAACTCACAGAACAGTCCGAAGAACCGTCAGAAGAGTATGGGAGTATTGGATTTACACAAAGTTACAACAAAGGATACACGAAGCTGTCTCAAGCACCGGTTTCACCACAAACGCCGTCAGAACAAGAACATAAAGTCTTCAGTGACATAGAGAAACAAAGACCTGAGAATGTTAAGGATGATGAAGATTTGATAAGCGTCAAGGCTATGTCTATAAATGAAATTGGTGAACATCTAAAATCCTTGAAACTTGAACAATATACTGAAGTCTTTAAAGAAAATCAAATAGATGGCTTAATACTAGCTAATCTTAGTGTTGAAGATTTACAGAACGAACTTGGTCTCCGGAAAATAGAAGCCATCCGATTAAATAAGTTTGTTACAGCAGGCCATATTCCTAGATAAACACTGACGATTCAAATCCGTTTTAATTAAGTTGTAATCAATAATGTTAACCAAGGTTATTTATCATCATTACATGTGATATATGCAATAGAAAGAGCATCGAAACACGAGGCTATCTGATTTGTACGAGGGGGCGTAGCCCTCGAGTATAAATCAGATTGCCGGGTGTTTTGATGTCTTTTCTCTTTTGTATCATAGCCAAACATAAAAACGCGTTCCCTGATACCACAATATGAAACCCCACAAAAAAGTAACCAATGAACGAGCATCTGAATATGATATTTCCATCGCTATCCGTTTCTCTGTCGTCACAATATGTAAACCCCGGACAAAATGAACCAATCAATAGTGCGTGTAACTAATAGTCCTGCTGCACTCCAGTTAACGCACTGTGCATGTATATGTATACGATTTTACTCTGTCACATTTTCAACAGAAAGGTCCCCAAACTATGATACAAAAGGGATGTGTACCACGTGTTCCGATGACTGTTGTAACAAAGTTTTTGCTACTTCTCAACTGAAGCAGATTTTACAGTAATTTAATGAATCGAGTTCTTTTAAATCGGTTCAGTTTGTGAACATATTGTCACATGTTTTTGAACTGTCATAGTTTTGAAGAGTCGTCAGATACTTTTATGAGCACTAGTATTGACATGATTGTATGCTTAAAGATCCTGTAACACAATTTCTTTTTATGGTTTAATATCATAAATATGACGCTCAAATTAAGATTTATCATCAATTTGTAAGTTCCAAAAAGCATTATTTATAAAGATGTTACCGAATTTAACATTTCATGTAAATAAAGGGAGGTAATAAAAAATATTTTCTATAAAGTCTAAATCAAATTTTTCAATAAAAAATGAATGCATAAATATATTTTAATGATTACATATGAAAATGTACAAATATTTGCAGTATATATTTTACATATTCTTTTATGCTTGAAAATTGTTTTATAAGCATAATTATATACATGTACATATATATAAAATTTCAAATTAGTGTGGTATACAACCTCATTGGGGTCCGTACTCGACAGCGCAAGCTGCATTTTGTGCCCTCGCGGGCGGATGGACCCTCATTAAGCTTAAACTAGAAGTAGAAGTATACAACCTCAAATACAACATATTTTAACCTTATTTATCTTTTTTGCGAAACCCTATAAAATTGTTAAACTACGTGCATTTGGTTATCGCGGAAGGGGGATAGTGGGGGTTAATGGGAAATGGGGTTGGGTAAAGTGGAAGGGGTTGGGCAGTGGTTAAGTTGTAGGACTTGCCCTTTGGGAGTGAAATGACTCCAGTAATATCAAGGTCAGTGTTTATTCACCAGATTAAGGCATTTGTAAATATGTAGTTTAGGGGGTGGGGTAAAAGTTGAGGTATATTTTGCGATTTCATAATGGGATTGAAACATGTGCACTGTTAGTCATTTGGCAATTGCCTTAAACTGTAAAATGCTAGAACGTGCCCTTTGTATGAAGCAAGAACTGAAATCTTCCATTCCTTTTTTCATGTTTTCCATAATTTTCTTTGTTTAAGCAATATTTATTTTAGATTATTATCATCACGCTAGCAATTCATACGTCGGCATAGCAAATATGTAATCATGCTTGTTAATCATTTCACTTATCATTTTTTTCACTATTCTTTTACTTTGATTTTGGATGCAATACCATAACTTTGAATTACTTTTCATAAACGCATTTCCTACACATTGTCCAAACATACGAAACATGTATAACTTTTCCCAAAATTTATGGGCATTAATCTTAGCCTCACTGAAAGTGATAAGCTTTTGCAATCAGTATTGAGCTAGGCCAGTCTGCATATCCATATCTGCCCGTTGCTGTGCAATACTGATCAGTTTATGTATTTACCCACGCATTCGCAATGTGCGTGGGACAGAAAGACACCACATTGCACAGGAAAGAAGTAGGCGTGCTGACTAACTTTAAATTATCAGCTTGATATCACAAAAATAAAACAACGTAGACAATTCCAAAAATGGTAACTGGGCAAGACCATTAAAGAATTCAGCAGGTTACATATGAATTATTTCATACATGTATTTCACTTTTCTCTTAAATATTGAGAGCATTATATATATTTTATAATGAATTTTACATACAGACAACTCTTACAAAGATCAGAGAACGAAATCACTGTACCATTTACAGCACGCCTATAGACATTTTTACACTACGATATTTCCTTAGAAACGGAAGAAACATTGCGCGCATGCGTATTATGCGTTGCGCAAAAAGGATAAAGGGAAAATACTATTTAACAACGTCATAGACAACTTGATCTAATCTAAATTATCAACGTTTAGTTAACAATAATTTATTTTGATAGATAATTATGCATAGGTAAATATAATTCATTATGTATGTTTAGTTTCTTTGTAATAAAAATCACATTTTACTTCTGGCCACTGTATCATATATTGCAAGTCTATACAAGTCATGTTTCTTCGATCACAGGAAGTTAATGTGTTTCATCATTGTAACTTTAGAAAAAAAGACAATACTTTGTGTCAAAGTTATGTTTATCATTTATCTCATATTTCACTTTTATATTAATTGAGGATATTTTATTCAAATAAAAACTCATTGTAAATGTTAGAGCATAATCAAGATTGTCATCTGCTTTTCATTGTTATATTATTACAAAATTAAATCGATTTATTTCTATTCTCTGAAATAATTCTCTGAATAAAATATGAAATATTGTAGACTGTTTTTGTAAATGACATAAACGACTAATAAAACTCACGATATCTTTTATACGTGAATTATAATCATTATTGTCTAAAAGAGAGTAAACCGTTCGTAATGCTAATGAATGTCAGAAATACGTCATGATTGTTTACCTCTATTTTTTTATTTTCCTTCTGTTTTTGAAGTATTTCAGAAAAAAAAAAACAAGAAGAAGAAGAACAACAAAAACCCAGTTACAGTTGTTTTTATGTTTAACAATGATTGCTGGAAGCGAGATCCAAGTTACAAAACCATTCGTGCACACAATGACTCCACATTCCCTGTGACCTTGTTGGTTAATTTTATATCATCGCAGTACTAACCAAGGCCTTTCATTAACAAAGAAATGAAAGGAACAGAAAGATAGTTTGATTTTAATCTGCATGTAAACGTGACAGTTTTTGAAGTAAACAGATACGTGTTTAACACTGTCGTATTTTTTAATTTCTAATGTATAGGGTGATTTTTAGTGCGGTCTTATTGTTATGTAAAATGGCCTCATTTTTCAACGTTTATTTAGAATAAATAAAAAAAGTGATTGAATCTTTGTTAGGGTTTATCTTTATTCTAAGCTTTCATTTCAATAGGGGGGATGGAGTTCGTGGTTTAAGTTTAAGCGATACTACATGGTCATATGGCGAATTTTCAGCTTACAGGTTAAGGAAGACCTCAGCTGCCGCTACGTGCATTATTTCAGGCACGAGCGGGCTCCTAAATATAGAACCACTGATAGCTTTCTCATATAAAATAATTTAAAGTCCTTAAAAGGATTCAAACCAAAATCGCCTGGAGAAAAGTGGTTTGAATCCAACAACGTAAACAACTCGGCCAGGAGCCCGCCTGTCATTTGTTTTCTCTACAGTAAAAATATATATCAGCACGCCTTTTCTTTTTTTTGTATTATTAATATAAATACAAGTAGGGAAATTTTAACCATTATAAGCATATATAAATACTTAACTGCTTCCTTTTACACGGTATTCTTTAAAGGCCCAAGATTTTGATTTTATTAGCAGAGTTCATGTTCTAAATACATGTAGTTATTTTACATTTAAAGGCCCATAATGACCAAAAAATGATCTATTTTTTTATTTTTCAAATTAAAGCTTTTTATTTTGGGCGTATATTTACTTTATAGTTTCCAAAGAGATCTCATCGGCCAATTACCTGAACCGTCTTTATCTTCTGCTATCTTTTTGGCCATTTAATACAGTTATAGTGATTTAGTTTTTTTTGTATGGAAGACAAAATACTACATTTGTACTTTGTTTACATTTACTTTTTTATCACAAATTATTTCACATTAAGCGCTGCTTTTTTCAGGTTACAAGCCTTCACCATTATTTATACTTCCTTAAACTCAGCTATGCCCTTTCAAAAGAAGTAAAAATGTATTCGTTTTATGGGACATAATGTGCCTTTAAGAGTGCATTATTCAATTCTTTTGTTACAGGAAGAGAAATTAAAACAAAATCTCAGTCACTTTAATTACAGTGGTTAGAATAATTATGGTATATCAAAAGTACAATTTCCGTGCTTATATTCAATCCGGAAGCTATGATCTCATTCATGTGATAAGGAACGATATTTTTTTTATTTATTTTATTTTTTACATCCATCTCATTTTCACGTGACTGACATTTAACCTCCATGACAATTCAGAAGGACAATTCAGAACTAGGAAGTTTAGAAGATTTATTTTGGTTATTGATTGACGAAAACAGAAATAAAAATTTAATTTATCTTGTAAAGTTATTTTCTATAGCTTTGACCTTCAACGCTTGTGATGTGAATTTCAAAGTTGGCATCTATCATTTCAATTCATTTTTGAATGAAAATCAATGAGTCGTTTAGCACGTGAAATAATGACTTCTCATTTATCTAAATTAAGGGGAAAGAACTGTTACACGAATCAGTGAAGTATAGGAAATGTTACCCGAATTAGTTATTCAAAATCACTGTGTAGAAACTGTTATATAAAAGGAATTAGTAAATTGATATCAAAGTTAGGAGCTGTTACATCTGCCTTAGGGCAGAACTAATCAAAATCACCATGTAGAAATTGTTACAAAAATTAGTTGACAAAATATACAAGGGGAAAACTGTTACACGAATAAGTTAATAAATAATAATAATAATAATAATAACAAGAGCCATGTCAACATGGCCATCCCCCGCCGAATGTGTTTGCTCATTGGAAGAAATGTAAATGTAGTAGAGCAGAATAATTCCATTTTAAGAGGTCTTTTGGTAATGCAAACTGATGGCTATAGTGATTACAGATTTGAAACCTATGTGAATACTGATGGCTGAAAATAACAAAGAGCAATAACGGAAAAATAATGCAGGGTAGGTTATCATTCTTGTGTGCTGCATCCCTCCTCAGTAAAATATATCCACCTATGAAGTTTCAAGTTGATACCTCAAATACTTTTTGAGAAAAAAATTGAATTGAAAAATTAAGTATGAAAAATAACAAAGGAAAATAACTCAAAAATTATAAAAGGTAGAGTTATCATTCTTGTGCACTGCACACCTCCTGAGTTAGATCTATGCACCTATGAATTTTCATAATGATATCTCAAAGGCCTTTTGAGTTATGCTCTGGACAAAAATTAATTTTGAAAAATAAAAAAGGGCAATAACTAAACAATTATGCAGGGTAGAGTTATTGTTCTTGTGCACTGCACTCCTCCTCAATGAGATCCATCCACCTATGAAGTTTCAAGTTGATACCTCAAATACTTTTTGAGATAAGCTCCGGACAAAATAGTATGAAAAAGAACAAGGGCAATAACTCAAAAATCGTACAGGGAAGAGTTATCATTCTTGTGCACAGCATTCCTCCTCAATAAAATCTATCCACCTATGACATTTCATGTTGACATCTCAAACACTTTTGAGTTATGCTCCACTCAGGTGTAAAATTAAGTATGAAAAATAACAAAGGGCAATTACTCAAAAATTATGAAAGGTAGAGTTATCATTCTTGTGTACTGCACACCTCCTGAGTGAGATCTATGCACCTATGAAGTTTCATAATGATATCTCAAAGGCCTTTTGAGTTATGCTCTGGACAAAAAATTAATTTTGAAAAATAACAAAGGGCAATAACTCAAAAATTATGCAGGGTAGAGTTATCATTCTTGTGCACTGCACTCCTCCTTAATGAGATCCATCCACCTATGAAGTTTCAAGTTGATACCTCAAATACTTTTTGAGATAAGCTCTGGACAAATTAGCATGAACAAGAACAAAGGGCAATAACTCAAAAATTGTATAGGGAAGAGTTATAATTCTTGCGCACAACATTCCTCCTCAATAAGATCTATTCACCTATGACATTTCATGTTGATATCTCAAACACTTTTTGAGTTATGCTCCACTCAGGTGAAAAATTAAGTATGAAAAATAACAAAGGGTAATAACTAAAAAATTATGAAAGGTAGAGTTATCATTCTTGTGCACTGCACACCTCCTGAGTGAGATCTATGCACCTATGAAGTTTCATGTTGATATCTCATAGGCTTTTGGAGTTATGCTCTGGACAAAAATCAATTTTGAAAAATAGCAAAGGGCAATAACTCAAAAATTATGCAGGGTAGAGTTATCATTCTTGTGCACTGCACTCCTCCTCAATAAGGTCTATCTACCTATGAAGTTTCAAGTTGATAACTCAAATACTTTTAGAGATATGCTCCGGACAAAAATGTCGGACGGAAGGACGGACGGAAGATCGGACGGAAGGACGGACGGACGGAGACTATTACTATACCCCCGCCGCCTTTTCGGCGGGGGATAATTATAATAATAATATTAATAAATGCCTACGTTACACAAAATATTGAATCAAAGTCACGGGACAAACTTTATCAACAACGCTCTATGAACAGGCCACTATATATGGAGTTTCTATACCGTGAATATGTTTAATAGATACAGAAACCTCACGTCCGGGTTCTTAGCGAACAATGCTGCGATTCGCCATACCACTTAAAATCAAAGCGCAGAAGATTATAAATCAATTTGTTTGTAAAGTGTCCCAGTGTTATAAATATAGCAACACTGATATTCAATTCAATGTTTATTTGGCTTATAAAAAAAAGAAAAAGAAACTGAACTGTGATTTGAACTCCGGACCTCTCGCTTCTAAAGCGAGCGTTTAAAGGGGAGTTACAAGATAACAGAAAAAGAATACCATATCATTCTTAATTAGAGTTTGTAACCCTTATTAATTTCGATATACATGTATTACCTGTTGTTAAACACAGAAATAAATAATCATGGAGCTGAATATAAGCATGTATATCTATAAGAATAACACAATATTAAAAATCTTCGACCAATCGGGAACTTTTTTTTCGTTACGAAAATTAATGCACCTGTCATTTCATAATCTTTTCGCAGTGATCTGCCCTTAATTTTTCGGCGATAATGTACATATGAAAGTAACTGCTTCGAGGAGTTTGGACTACTTTCGGCATTTGCAAATAAGAACATCAGGGTCTGAAATTTCGCTACCATTATTTGTTTGGTAATAAAAATATAGAGAAAAAAAACATGATAGACTTAAATAATGCCAATAACTGAAAACATATTTAACATACGAGGGGAAGTCAGAAAATATCCGGCATTTTGACTCGTTCTCGAAAACCATTCAACATTTTAAACAAGAGGGCCATGATGGCCCTGAAGTCGCTCACCTGTATATAGGCCCCCCGGAGCGGGGCCAGTTTATACCCCAGGTCTTTTATTTGAACAAACTTGGTAGACACCCATTAGAAGATGTTTCATGCTAAGCATCTATAAGGTCTAGCTCGTTGGGTTTTTTAAAAGAAGATTTTTTAAGTTTTTTCTTTACACATATATTTAAAAACAATGACACCCCTGGGGCAGGGTCAGTTTTGACCCCATGGCTTTTATTTGAACAATCTTTGTAGACACTTACTAGAAGATGTTTCATACTTCATATCTACACTCTAGCTATTTGGGTTTCTTCGAAGAAGATTTTTAAGTTTTTGCTATACACATATAAGGAAAATCAATGTCCCCCGGGGCGGGGCCAATTTTGACCCCAGGGCTCTTATTTGAACAAACTTGGTAGACATCCATTAGAACATGTTTCATGCTAAATATCTTAGCTCTAGCTCTTTGGGTTCTTTAAAAGAAGATTTTTAAGTTTTTACTAAATGCATATAGGAAAAATCAATGACCCCCTTGGGCGGGGCCAATTTTGACCCCAGGGCTTTTATTTGAACAAACTTGGTAGACACCCATTAGAAGATGTTTCATGCTAAATATCTTAGCTCTAGCTGTTTGGGTTCTTTAAAAGAAGATTTTTTAAGTTTTTACTATATACATATAGGGAAAATCAATGACCCCCTGGGGCGGGGCCAATTTTGACCCCAGGGCTTTTATTTGAACAAACTTGGTAGACACTCACTAGAAGATGTTTCATGCCAAATATCTAAGCTCTAGCTCTTGGGGTTTTTTAGGAGAAGATATTTAAAGTTTTCCCTTTGGTTGCCATGGCAACCAGAGTTCTGCATGGAATTAAAATCTTTGAACAATTTTGAAAGGTGACCACCAAAGAAACATTCCTGTGAAGTTTGGATGAAATTGGCTCAGTGGTTTATGAGGAGATGTCATTTAAAGTAAAAGTTATTCTCCACCTACGTCTACGCACTTTTGCCATCTTCGTGGGAGCTTTTGTATTCCCGCTGTGAACCATGACGTAGACCTATGTTTTAGGTACTGTGTAACAGCAGATATCAAAGCCGCCCTGGTCTTATATTTCTTTCCAGCATTTTTTTCATTCTGGAAACAAATAAAAGTCACAGGGGGCGAGGTCTGGGCTATAAGGAGGGTGAGACAACACTTGCCATTTGTAAGAGTTGATAACCTCCACTGTAGCTGCGGCGGTATGGGAGGGGGCATTATCGTGAAGAAGGAGGACATTTTTCTGTGCTAACCTGGGACGCATATGCTTTTTAAGCCTCTGAAAGATGTGGCAGGGCTTTTCACCATTACAGAGCGTTGTTCCTCTAACAAAGAGTCCATGGTAGACGAATCACCTCTAATATATCAGAGGGCAAAATACTGTGTATACACAACTATCATTGAAAATAAACTGACCACGTTATTGGCGAATGAATGTAGTTTTCACCAATATATAATGTGTGTATATAGCTGCACGTGGAAAGAGAGGAGCATGAAAAGTCCGGATATTTTCTGACCGTCCCTCGTAAATATGAGGATATGTAAAATTAAACTGTATCATTAAAAGCTCAGTTCTTTACCTTCCTTACCTCCCCTTACATAACATTATATTAAATTACATTACATTACAATACATAACATTACATTTAATAAGTAAACATGTTTCGATATGTATATTAACGATATCTGGCGGCGATGTAACTCCTTATTTCAAAGCGGAAAATATAATTAACAGAATGATTTTCGGACAGATGCAATAAGATAACTAAATCATTTCATTCAGAATTTGTCTTTCCTTTACAAAATGAATCTATTTCTTTTTCAAAATAGATAGAAGTCTCATGGCGTTAATTTTGTATGTAAGACATTTGGTCTTACATGTAACATCACTTTTTAAAAGCATTCTTGGGTTCGTAGCCATCATATCTCTCAGTTTTAGAGTATTTCTTTTTGCCATACATTCTCCAATCAATTTTTCTATTGACCCGAGTCACATTAATGAGCTACAATAAATGGCTAAATTTTATAATGTTACAACTGACATAATAACATAAACAAACAATATGGCGGACTCATGTGACTAAAGTAGTTCCAATATGTCTTTTTATTATGTCACAGGTCTATTGAGAAGCATAATAGCCAAGAAGATCAGACTGATATCATTGACAATGAAAGTCAAGTCGTATCAATTTTGAGAATGCGTCAAAATATAGGACACCATGTTTATTCCCTTTAAGCTTGTTTTTATCAGAATAATATAACCGGAAAATAAAAACTGTACAATTTATTTATGATTCTTTGAAATTAATTTGAGTTGAATTTTGTAAGAAACTTACTAGATATTTTTTTTATTAATTTATCGAAATGAAAATGATTCATTAATTCATAGTTGAAACTTGTTTGCATAATTTGTAATTTCATGCACGTAAGTTTAAATGAACTACAGCTTATATTATCGGTGAATTCGGAAAACCTCGCTGATTACCTATGATCATCATCTTCATCCAAATGTGGACGGAAAGGTCCGAGAGGTTTGTATCTTATACTGTAATCAACAGTTATATTCAGAGAACATTTTCTAAAGTTACATTGTCTATATACGCTATCGTATATTCTGTAGATGTACTTAGAATTGACACACTTTCTTGGATGCATAGTCTGACATATTAAAGAACTCCACTGGGGTAAAAAAAAAATAACAATAACAAAAAACAAACAAACAAAAAACCTTCAACAAATGGCACGTGCTCACCAAATTCGAACACCTCGGCTATGATGCCGAAGTTTGACGGAAAGAGCCGAGAAGACACGATTGGTGATCACCCGCCCTAAAAGTATGACCGAAAGTTCCGTTCCGAAGGGTTCGGGAACATTACGACAGTTTAAAGTACTAACAAATTGAAACATGTCAAAATTGATATCTTTCTTATTTACATTTGTCACGATTGTTTTTGTAGTGTTCAGATAAAACATATTTTTCGCGTGACGTTTTAAACCTTTGATCAATAAAAGTATGGTAAGGCCGACATAGATTGTGTGTATTCTAGATACACCTATGTACCCGGAAGATATGAAACCCTGTTTCTATATTAACATTAAGTTACGTCATTGCCTCATAGAATTAATAAAGGATTAATCATATAGTAATCAAAGAAAATTTTCATAGGAAACCTTTTTTGGACAATATGAAAATACCGGAAGGAGAACATGTGTGGTAAGTTTGCGTTTTTCTATATTCTATACAGATTTAAGATCAACCCTGATGCATGTTTAAAACTAAGATCGGATACCGGATAGTAATAAAATATACAATAGTAAACTATTGTATTTACGATATCAGCATGAATTATAAAGGTAGTAATGCAGTTAATATTGGTTTATACGATTAATATTTGAATCTAAAGAAGCTGCACCGTATAAAGTTACGACGTAGTCAGCCTGCAACGTATATAGCTTAGGAGATACGGACAAAAGTCCCGCGGACGAAAGCTCCCCATCTAAAAATGACAAGGTGGACAAAAGCCCCCCCCCCCATGAAATTTACACGTAGGAAAAAAGCCCCCATCAAAAATACAGGTAGGACAAAAGCCCCACCCCCCAGTCCATCAAACAATTTTATTGAGAATTTCCGGAACTTGATGTATTGAGACAAGTCAAAATCGGTATGTTTAATTTAACTACGGAAGCGTCCTGGTGCCAATTCATAATGTTCTATAAAAAAATAAACTCCTACGTAGGAGATAAAAAAGCCTAATTAGGAGTTTGTAACTCCAATTTCGGCCGTTTGTACTTAGCAATGAGTGTAAAGTTTCTTGCTCAAGGAAACAACGGCTTGCGCCTAACGGGGTTTGAACCTTTGCGGCTGGCCATGCCGCCACACTTCACATTTTAATAAGTGTCTCAGGTTTCTAGAGTGTACAGTGTCTTAGGGTGAGGTGTCTGTAAGCATTGTCGATGTATCCCGAAAAATTGCTTTACAGCTATTCGAAAAAAACTTACTCGACAACAAGCATATATATCAAAATTTTAAAAGGCTTTAACGATTACGTTTTCGATACGAACTAGCTGAACAAAACGAGCAATTTATCCATTTTCGGCCGTTTCAAATGATTAAATCCTTATAGGGGACAGGGGGGTAGTGTAGTGTCTTGTTCCTGCTCCGTAAAGTTTAAGAAGATAACGGTTTGCGGAGCATTATGCATGCATATGTTTAATAATGAATTACATTGTATATCCTACTCTGAACAAAGTTTAACCCATGCATTTTGTGTACCTGTGTATAATTAATATAACTAAACGTACAGAATACATAACCATCGTTTAATATATGCAGAAAATGACAAAATTATCTCTGGCTACAGACTAAAGGTATTTACTAAAGCGGCTTGCACAATTACAACTTGACACATGAGCCGCGCCATGACAAAACCAACATAGTGGGTTTGCGACCAGCATGGATCTAGACCAGCCTGCGCATCCGCGCAGTCTGATCACGATCCATGCTATTCGAATTCAGTTTCTCTACTTGTAATAGGGTTTGTAAGCGAACAGCATGGATCCTGATTAGACTGCGCGGAAGCGCAGGCTGGCCTGGATCCATGCTGGTCGCAAATGCACTTTGTTGGTTTTGTCATGGCGCGGCTCATAAAATTTATTTTCCTTCATAATATGCTATCTTAAGTTATACTCTAGCATACATGTCCGTCGAACTCTCGTGCTTTCAGTACTTTGATATGTATCCTACGTAGGAGTTATAAAGTCCTACGTAGGCGTTTAAAAGTCCTACGTAGGAGTTATAAAGTCCTACGTAGGAGTTATAAAGTCCTAATTAGGCTTTTTTTATCTCCTACGTAGGAGTTATAAAGTCCTACGTAGGAGTTTAAAAGTCCTACGTAGGAGTTATAAACTCCTAATTAGGCTTTTTATCTCGTACGTAGGAGTTTATAAAGTCCTACGTAGGAGTTACAAACTCCTAATTAGGCTTTTTTATCTCCTTCGTAGGAGTTATAAAGTCCTACGTAGGAGTTATAAAGTCCTACGTAGGAGTTATTAAGTCCTACGTAGGACTTACAAAGACCTACGTAGGAGTTTAAAAGTCCTACGTAGGAGTTACAAACTCCTAATTAGGCTTTTTTTTATCTCCTATGTAGGAGTTTATTTTTTTATAGAACATTATGAATTGGCACCAGGACGCTTCCGTATTTAACAAATAAATGCAATATTGTTTAAAAAGATAATTTACATTAAGATTTAAATTTTAAGGTACAAAAGTTCTAATTTGATTTATTGTGTAATTCGTATATAATTCATTGATGATATGAATGTTTTTATGTTTATTATATATTGTACAGTACAAATGTAAATGAATATTTTCAGAGAATCGCTTATCAAAGCTTATCAAGGAAATAAAAGTGAAAGGTGCATACTTGTTTAGATTTATTTGAAGTATAACCAAAGTTCCCGAACATTGGTCGTGTGGAAAAAGATAGTATTCAGTCTGGTCTATAAAGCTTAGGGGGGGGGGTGTTTGATGGCCGGGGAAGGGGCTTTGTCCTACCTGTATTTTTGATGGGGGGGGGAGGGGCTTTAGTCAAATGTATAGATTTAAGGGGGGGGTAAGGGGGGGGGGGCTTTTATCCAACTTGTCATTTTCAATTGGGGTCGGGGCTTTTGTTCGGGGGGGGGGGTCTTTTGTCCTACACTCATAGCTTAATGTTATCTGTATACGTCAAACTGCTGCATATCGCCGTATAAAGACAATTTTTGCAAGATTACCAAGACGGTCTTTTCGTCCAGATTCAGACTAGGACTACTACGCCAACGACTACGACCATGGCTATGACAACGACTTTTACGACTTCAAGTCTTCGTGTTTATAGGCTCTAACTCTAATGACTACGAGTTCTGATACGACTTCAATGACGACTACCAATTCTACAAATATTACGACTACGAGAACGTCTACTACTTTTTTAAAAACATAACACCTGCGACGACAGCAAAAAGTATGACTTCGTCGATTACGAGTACAGATAATACTACGGCAACGACCACCGCTACGACTACCCAGGCAACTACGCAACGACTGTGACTACTACGACATATTTGCTATAATTCGTTACGTTCGACGATTACGATTTTTAACATGACTTCAACTTTTAAAGACTATGTAGGCAATTGAAGCCACGGCGTCGGTTACTATATCTTTTACGACTAAAAGTCTTTATTTACGACAAATCGATGACGAGTATTTCATACTTCTACGATTAGTCGTACAGTTACAACTTTGATACTACTAGAACTTCGACTTTTACGATAACGGCCACTAAGATTTCGACCACGACAAGTCCATTATTTACAAGTACGGCTAAGACTACGACTAGATGATTACGCCTACAGCTTCGACGACGATTACCACTACTAAGACTTTGACAAATGCAGGAATGGCTTCAACGACTCAGACTATGACAACAACTTTTATGATAACAAGTACGACTTTATCTTCTACAAATACAAATACGACAACGTCTACGAACACGACTACTACGATAACAGTTTTTACGACGATGCGAACGATGTCGTTGGCCATGACTACGGTGTTATCTAATTCGACGACTACAAAGGCAACTACAACTATCACGAGAATTTCGGCCGTCTATGCTGATGACTACGAAAACTACGACTACAATGACAACAACAACAGTGACGACGACGACAAAAAAAATGTATATATACGATGTAAAAGTGGTGGGCTAATGACTTAGATGTCTTCCTCTCAACTAAGGAATATTGGATTTAAGTCTTACTTGGGCCACAAAAATATTTTCTCTAACTTACCACTTAAGAGAAGCGGGGTCAATAGCGGTTAAAAGATGCTGAAAATATGAAGTTAAATAAGTTGAATAAATAATACAGCTTGAATTAATGCTTTAAGGGTATAGCAAGTAAATGTATTTGTGAAGACAATTTCGTACAATTACAGAGTACCCACGGAGAGCAGAACTTGAAATAGGTTCGAAACTACGTAATGCTGAGCAGTTTAGGATTTTCCCTACAGAAAAAAACAAACATCTTTTTGATAAAATACATTAGCTTTGGACATTCATAAGACTAGTGTTTAGTGATAATTTCAATTTATTTTACACCATATAAAATGTAAGCAATGAACTCACAGCAATTGCGCCACATGATCTCCCAATATGAATAATTATTAGATCCTATCCTATCAATTAAGCCTGCAGTCACACAAAAATCATTTTCCTTATTGTACTCGAACCAACAAAGTTTTGTTAAAATGTGACAAATTTGGTGGTGTGAAATAAAGATGTCCTTATATATTGTTATATTGGACGGACGAATACACATCTGCAAACCTATATTAGATTCGGCACATCGTCTAATTAGAAAATAGATATCAAACTTTACTGCATTATTGTAGAATAATGCATGGTTCGAGTTCAAATGCGCAGGAATATAATCACAAAGGCTGTTAGGTATGATTTGGAACGCTTTTGTACGTCGTGGTGGCGCTAGCGACAACAGGAAAAAGCGCGGGCGTGTTGTCGCGATGTCACATTGTCCCTCGGTTGAATTCGAAGGATCGGCTTATAAACCAAGCGACAGGGCGACACCGCGACAACGCACCGCACGACAACGCGCCGTTTGGCGTGCTTCGCTAGCGACCGTACGATGACATGACAGCGCGACAACGCGCCCTTTGGCGCTTTGTCGTGATGTCGCTAGCCACAAAACGAAAAGTCGATAGCAATATAGGTTGAGCTGTCGCTATCGACAACGTAACGTGCAATGTACAAAATCAGCCGCCATTTTTAGGCATGAGTGATTAGTTACAAAGCATTTGAATGATAAATCGCGCATAATTATAAAAGAAATGCAAGTAATATTAATATATGTTTCCATTCTGATATGAAAATAAAAGAGGATCGATAAAAATATGTTTAACTTAGAATTTTTCTGACGTCAGTTGGTTTCCTAACGTCATAATTGACGTCATATGACGTAAAAACATTCGTATTGAATGCTGTGCATATACATGTGTCTTGTAATAATGCGCTCGAATGACCTATCAGTGAATAATGTGAAGTGTATTTGAATATAGGTTTGATGATTTTGAACTTGTCCAAAAGAATTTAGTTTCGTACTAAATGTATTATAACCTAATAATACATGATTTCATTTTACGTGTACTGTATAAAATTAATTATTAAATATATTTGAAGGTTATATGGATCAATAAAAACTATTGTATGTTTGAAGTATACAACTGTTTAATGGCATCTTAATAATACTGCACGTCTGTAACGTCGTTTTTCATTGGATAATCGTTTCGTTTTTTTTTTATAGTTTTATATACACGGCTGCGGTAAATATATGAATATATCTTAATTTTTTCCCTTGATAAGAAAGTTTGACAGGGTATATGGCCTTAAATAAACGGTAGTTTGCAATATGACCCTCGCCTAACGCCAAGTGAAATAATTTCAAATCAACCATTTATATATGGCCATATAACCTGTCAAAAATCTTTGTTACCAATAATATTAATAAAAGCGCAATATCATAACAATAGAAGCAGATTTAGATCAGATTATAACCCCCATACAGTTCACGTTTAACGTACATGTAAAAATTTCATTGACAGTTGCGCTGCCGACATGTTTGAATATGACGAGACGAAGAAGTTGAATCTACGACAGTTCCTAACACGATATAAAGACCAGTTTCCTATGTTGATAGTGATAATAGGTGGTCATTATGGGGAGACAAAATTTGACTGTTACGACAATTTCCAGGTACGTCTAAATATAATTTAATTAAGTAACTGTTTTTTTTAAATATCAGAAGAACCAAATTATTTGTTAATTTGGACGCCTTGTCCGAAGTTTTGACGCGGATGTTATTATTTTAGTTTTCGAGTGTTGGTTGTAAATTTCTGAATGTTGTTTGACAGATTTATGCTAGCATTATCTCATGTTTGTTCTAGATTCCGTATGTATGTAGAAGCGAAATTTCAGCATTATAATTAAGGAAGATTTTGTCCTTTATTACCCTATTCATCTTTGAAAGTTTAATATTTATTCTTGAGCCAATTTGATCCGTACACAATTCCCTAGATGTCGTATGGCCATGTTTTGTACAAATTTCTTAATATAAGGAGCAGTGAGCATTTTCCGTTATCTCGCCTTAAGGCCTCGATTATTTTCTGTAAAGAAAGGCACTTGTTGTAAGGCAATGATATTAAAAAAATCACACACAAAAAAAAACAAGAACAAACAAAACAACCTGCAGTAACAAACAATACATTGGAACGTATTTGATTTGTACATAAATAGCATTTATCTTGGCTATTATCTATCACTTTGTATTTAATTGCAGACTATCTTTGCTTAAAGTCACTGTACGTTTATTAAGTAGAATATAAAATAAATGTTAGCCAGAGATATTGTGACAAACAAAAACGACAAAAGATCATTGTATTTCCCATTTAATTTACAAAATCCTAGGCTTTTATTCGGCGTTCCCATAACAGGTACTTAATCGTTACATTATATCTTACATAAATGTGTTCCTTCTAATTTTATGTTTTATTTGTCCTTCTTCATTGAACCTTTCCCATTATGTTCAAGTAAAATGCAGTATAAGAAAACGCACATAGTACGTCAGACCTCATAGTCAGACCGACCTCAGTCTTCGGCTTCGCTTCGTTAAATGTTTGCAGGCTGACTGACCGGTCACTATAATTCTGTGAGACCCTCAGTAAAGTAGTAGTTTAAGTTTGTTTATTCTCGGCGCCGGAATAACCATACGTCCGAGATTATAGAGTCCTTGTCGGTCCACTGTTGTAGTCACATTTACATGCAGAATCTTCCTGGAACCTGTTTTTTACCCGTTGGTGTTTGAAGGAGACGACAATACATTCTAAGGCATCAGCTTTATGATTGCATCTCTAACAAAAACGGCTCTTGCTAGTACCACCCTACAGAGTTAGTCACGACAGGTCAACCAATCATCTCTGGTACTTGAGATGACTTGACCTTGACCTGACGCTTGCCTTCTCCGCGACGTGCAGGGGGGATTTGGAGAAGTGTAGAGAACTTCAGTGCTGTACAATGTTTCTTTAATATGCTGATTAGCGGTTGGTACAACATGACACCCCGCATACTCATAGCCTAGAATATTACCCTTTTACATAACAAGCTTTTGTAAAACAAAAGTTTTTCTATATTTTCGGTCTAGTGTGTCATCATGGTGTCGCAAGCAAATTTCCATATAAAAGTAGGCGAAGCAAGAAAAGATATAGACGATAAAAAGGGCTCATGAGTAAACATGATGCTTATAAGAATAGAATATTTTGTATTTGATTTCCAGTGACTTATACCTTTAAGAAAATTATAAATGTGTTTAGGGAGTATGAACATCTTAATACCGCGAGTATCAGTAAAAAATTTAGTACCCGTATATCATTTATACATTTGTATTATATGTTCAATTTCTTATATATTAACTATGGATATCAATAGATTGCTCTTGGCATTAAGGTGATTTCTTTATTTTTACAGGTATTACGGTAATTTCTCTATTTTTCACGGTATTTCGGTAATTTCACTATTTTACCGGTATAACGGTAGTTTAATATCTAATAGATGATTACAATAGTTTACTATACCTAACGGAAATTTTGTCATGGTATTACAATACATGTGTAGTTTGCTATACCTAACGGAAATTTTGTCATGGTATTGCAATAGTTTGCTATACCTAACGGACATTTTGTCATGGTATTGCAATAGTTTGATATACTTAACGGAAATTTTGTCATGGTATTACAACAGTTTGTTACCTTGTTCCAGGTATTACGGATCCACTGTTACACGGCTCAGCCACGTGTCATAGCAGAAGACTCTAGACTGAATCCCAGGTACCGGAAAGGTTATATCACCATACCCGTGGATACTTCCATCAATTACAGGGTCATCAAGGGTCACACGAAACGTAATTTTTATTTTTTTATCTCAGCAAATCAAGTCATGATAACTGTACAATTTTATTCATTGTACTGTGCACAAAATAAACTAGTAAATGAACATTCTATAAAACATAACGGATTAAATTGAAAATGTATATTTGTGCTAATTTTAGCCCGAGATGATCTTAAAGCGTTTAAACGCTTTTCATTTTTAGGTTATTTTTTAAAGCTGCACGTCCTAACCTAAGTACAGCAGCAAGACATTCATATCAAATCGACTGATTCAAACGATCAATTTTAATAGTTCAAGAGCTTAGCAAAATATATAGATGTTGTTGATTGATTGAAGGTTCAATATTGAATATATTGAACTCGTTGAATAAAATAGTATATATGCCGGTGTCTGGAGATGAATGCACGCATAATTTTACTTTATTCAACGAGTTCAATAAATTGAGTTATGAAGCTACACGAATGTAATGTTCTGTTAACATATAGAACCTTTTGCAGTAAAAAAAACTCGCTTTTTAATTGGCGCCCTTGTAGTGTAACGCTAATATTTTTGCGTCTTCACACATGTTTGTATACGTATAACGCACATGACGTTACGTAAAAATATACGCACGACCGTGAAATAAGTAGATGTTAGTGTTCATTTGTGCTGTTTTAAAAAAATTAGAAACTTCGACGGGAGCGATTGCAACAGGAGAATGTTTCTAATTTGTGTAGAACAGCTACGGGTGAATACTAACAAACTTAGTGTCAAGCTTTATTTGACCTCATTATTCACTTAATTAAGTCACTACGCGGTTCTATGAAGAACTATGAAATATAGAAGGCGACTATGAACGGAATTCGATATAGTATCGACTTTTGTTCTTCTGTGAAAATTAACACACACATTTTTAAGAAATACAGCGTGTTCATTGGATGACAAATAAAGCTGGACACTAACATTTTTAAGGAGTCGCAAAAGCGTCACGGGTCCGCTTATTCTTATCTACGCATATTTATCTTCAACATCCCAATGTTTATTATTTTTATGTTGATGTCAACGACAACGTAAACGTCTTTTGACGTTATTTCACTAAAATGTAAACTAACATTTTTTACCGTGAAAACAATACGCATTTTATTTCATCAACATTTCTCAATATTTCATTTATGATCATATAATAAATGATGGTACCTCATTTAGTGTATGCGATTTGTCAGATAAGATAAAGTCTATATTTTAATCATATCTGAAACTTTTTGCATTAAAGCAGCACACTTTTGACAATGGTCGAGCTAGTATTGATAAAAGAATCGAACCTCTTTTGTCTTCATTAAAAATAAAACACATATAGTCTTATTTTTCTTCATTTCAATCAACATACATAGTTGGGAATCCCCAGCCTCTTGGAGAGCTACTTGAGCAAAATGACAGACTTCCACTGCTGGTCCAGATGGCGTGTGACCCTCAGTATCCGATCAGAGTTGGTAACAACAGACACATGGCACGAGATTTTGGACACATCATGATCAAAGAAAAATACATGGAACATTTTTACATGATGAATGCCATCGACGGCGTTGGTATGTAAGATATTGTTATTTATACCATAAATTATTAACCTTTTTACTTCTGGTTTTTCACTATGTGTTGCGAGTCTTAAGGCTGTAAATTGAACCGTTGATCAGTTCAAAACGAGGTAATTGTCCACGAACGTAATTACCGTTTTAGTCAGGCCAATCAAAGGCTTAATGGACATTTAAACATTAGACGTTATCCGTAACTCGGCAAATGTGGGGTTTTTCCCCAGATAATCTGTAGGTACAAACTAACTTTTACCGTTATAGCTTCACGGTGCACTGCCCTTCACAACAGATTAGTCAACCTGTTTCACTTATTTTCGAAGCTGTAACTGTAACTGTAAAAGTGTGTTTCCACCTACTTGATTAGCTCGGGAAACCTAAATATTCTTAAATCCGGAGTTAGTCTATTGAGAATTTTATCTTATAATTGTGAAAGTAAATCATGTAATTGACAATTTGTTGCATCAAAAATGATGGGGGTTTAGTTATAATGGTTGGCAAATCTTGTGAAAACATTTTTGCCAGTAAGGACAATTTCAAAACATGCAGTTTTTTTTTTATAACATTTCATTAATTTTCTCTCATCAAAACTGGTAACAGCAGACTGTTCCGACATTGTTTTTCCCTATTGGCAAAATAATAATCTAAATTTCAGATTTAAATATGAACAAGCTTATTTGTATGGCTTGTCTATGTGAAGATCTAGAAGCCACGCCGGTGACCGGGTTCAAATACGGATCGAAAGAAGAGTTTGACGAGTTTTGCCGGAAACTGTCGAAAGATGTAGCGGAAAGTGGCGAAGTTTATGACAGAAGCAAAGGCAATGAAGGTGCAAAATAAGTGAAATATGTCATTGCAGTTAGATGTATTCTTATCTGTAATCAAATTATAATTTCCTTTGTTTGCTTCATATTTTGTTAATAATTAAACCATTTGCATGGAGGGATAAATGTACTTTGCTAAAAATAAAATTGTCCTCTGCTATTCAAATAGTCAATACATACAAAAGAAGCGGCCTCTTACAAAAGATAAATTATATGTACTTTATATTTGAATTTTAAGTCATAAAAGTTTAAAGGCACAATATAATATGCCTCAGAAACGAATACATTTTCCTTCTTTAGAAAGGGCAGACATGAGTTTTATAATGTTTAAATAATGTTTTCAGAGCATGTTAGATGCTTATTACCTAAAATAAGTAGCGCTGAATGATAGATTATTCGTCATAAATCACTATAACTTCTAACTGTTATCATCATATGTAAAATTGGTTCAGACAAGTGTTGAGTTTTGGAAACTATAGCAAAACAACAACAATAGAAAAAAAAGCTTCTAAGAAACAAAACGAAAAGCATTTCTGGGATAAAATGAGGCTTTAAAATAGTTTTTATCTATTTTTAGATTATTCAGAGTACTCGTTCGACGAGATGCGTTATTTGTTGCAGATATCTGATAGCTCTTCGGGTCTGCTGACAGACGACATAGGTAAACAATGACATCTATCATCATATTGAACAATGAACTATTCCATAGCAACATGTTCTCATTGAGAAAGTAAAATAATAGTATGATATTAAATTGATAGATCCCTACTCTGACCATTTATTTGAATAACAATAGATTTAACCACCATCATTGACATGTGCTCTTTTGTTAACAAATAGATTGTGGTGAAATTGTTATTGTATCCACTAATCTGATAATAAGAATTAGATAGGTCAGGGATATATGCCTTAGATAAACAAGGTAGATAGTTTCGTTTCTCCATTTCTAGTAATGTCATCTCATTTTGTTTGTGCACAGCTTCGTATTCTAATGATGATGATGATGATGATGATAATAGCAATGATGATGGTCAAAAATGTTGTTGTTAATGATGAAAACCATTTTAAATGATAAAAAATAATGATATGAAGGATCATGATGATGCAAATGATAATAATAATTATTATAATATGCTTAGCAATCGTTCTCTGGTGTTCATGTTGTAGAAGCGGAAGTGTCTGATTCGGAATCTGATGATTATGAAGAAGTTCCACCCGAATTACCATCGAGAAATCCATTGCCCCCAAGGAGATCAAGAGGAAAGAAAAAAGTAATTATTTCACCAGAGTCAAATAAACAAACACCAAAATCACCAAACAGTCCAAAATCGCCAAAATCGCACCACAAAGATTCTAAAGGTCCATTTGGGTTCTTGAAAAAGAAAAATCGCCATGAAATCGAAAATAAAAGAGAAAAAGAAACGAAACAATCAAATGATGACTTTATCCCACCAACAAGTATACCAAAATCTGATAAACCGAAAGAGACAAATTTACATGACACCATAACTGCTGCTGCAAATGACAGACCCCATGTCAAGATAGCCCATGCACCTATCCCTGCTATAAGGCCGCTCCCGTCTACACAAGGTGATATAAAGGCGGAATATGTAACTTTAGCCTCGCAGCGGACTTATATCAATACTCAAGTAGGAAGAGCAACTGTCAAACCAATGCCGAAAACGACTAATGTGATCCAAGAACAAACTTACTTACCAATGGACAAAGGAGAAATTTATGAAGACGAAGAATATGAGACCTTTGCTGATATTCCTAAAATGGAAACAAAACTGTAAGTTTGATATTTTTCTCTCTGTAATATAAAAATAATGATATTTAAACTTTACATTATCACCATTATATATTGCTGAAACGGTAAGTCTTTACTCCACTCATGGCGAATGGCGATTTTACTTGATTTGTAAAATACTTTTTTACGCATGGTCTCACTACAAAAATGCATGCATCTACACGTCTCACACAATTTACCACAACCACAACTGGATACCTTAGTTTAAGACACAATAATGTTACAAATGTTTAGAAACAGACATATATAGCCTAACAGTTATTAATGCTATACTTTTATTTTTTTGGTCAAAATTTACCTTTGAAATATGTACTGCATAAACTTCATTTCAACTTGAATAGTTTCCTTTACACATTTTGCAAATAAAAGGTCATGTACATTAATTTTGTTATTAAAGATGGAATTTTTCAGGAGCTCACCATTCACAGCAAACAGCAAAGTGTCTCCGCTTGTATCTGAACTGCAACATAAAATTACCCAAAAAAGTAATCAAATACCTGAAGCTGAAGAAGATGAAGATGACAATTACGAGGTTGTTGGAGACCCGGATAATGAAGGCTACATGATTCCGCAACAACTTACTCATCAATCACCAATCACATCGCAAGGACATAACAAAAATGGTCCAAAAGACTCTAAGGCTGGTCATACTTATGCTAACGAGTTTGATGTTACGTCTCTGTCAATGAGTGAAGTCAGCGAATCACTCAATGAGTTGGGACTTGACAAGTATGCTAAAGAGTTTAAGGAAAACAAAATTGATGGCGAGATTTTAGCAAGTCTCAGTGTGGAGGATTTTACAAAGGAACTTGGCATGAAGAAATTAGAAGCAATACGCTTGCACAAGTTTGCTAAATCAGGTCATATTCCAAAATAATCCTAGAAATCCTTAAAGAAGTGCTCTGTAACATCATAAAAAATATAAAGGACTTCAAAATCATGAAATTCTGTCTTAAGAAGGCATCTTTGGACTACTAGTATTAATAATTTATTTGTTAAGATTAAAGTACTTGACGAGAAAAATCTATAAATGGACGATTACTGAAACTATATTAACACAAGTCTGCTCTCATAATACAAGTTATAGGTTAAGTTTGTTCGTATATCTGAAAAACTTCTTTCTCCTCATCGCTGTGTGTTTGAATCTCGACGCGCACTTTGGATTCTTTCATGTGGAGAAGCTATCCAGCTAGCTAACGGAACGTCGGTGGTTGTACTCGGGTGGCCGTTCGTGCCCGAAATAATGCACGGAAGGGCACCTAATGCCTTCACTAGAAAGCCGCAAAACAGAAAAAAAGAATAACACCAGTTGATACAACTGTTGATTGATATCGAATATATGAACAATGTCACTTATCACCTTTATAAATATTTTGAGAAAGCAAGAGTTCGATGAAATACATTTTTCATGTTTAATAATTCCTTATTTTAGGAAATGTAAATAATATGTTTGTGAATAAATGAAAAATCTTTTTCTTAATCTGTATCTGCAAAATGCTATTATCTGAAGAAAGCAATTTTCTTATCGTGAATGATTATTATGGATAATCTTGTATATTTACAGATTTACAGATTAAGTGTTTTTTTAAATGTCCTATTTGTTAATACACGCGCAAATTAAAAATTTCGTATTCTTTTTACTCCTCTACGAGAATAGGAATTCAGACCTTCGGAATTGAACGTGGGACTCTTTCAAAGGTTCTTTATTGAATATATGAGCTATGTCACTTTTCGCCGTCTTTCCTTGTTTATCATGTTTTTCATATTTTATAAATAGTTTATAAAACCAAGAGTTCGATGAAATACGTTTTGCATGTTAAATTTGTTCTTATTTCAGATAATTTAATGTAAATAGTACGTTTCTGTAAATAAATGCCAAACGGTTAATAGCATTGTACTTTATATCTGTATCTGTGAAATGCAATAATATGAAGAAAGCAATTTTGTTATCGTGAATGTCTATTATGTATAATCTTGTATATTTACAGATATGCAGATTAAGTGTTTTAAAATGTTAAATTCGTTAATACACGTGCAGATTAAAAATTTCGTATTCTTTTTATCTGCATTTACTCCTTTACGATAATAAGAATTCAGACCATTGCAATTAAAAGTGGGACATTAATCTGGCGCTTCCAAAGATATACAATATATAAAGCAAGGATAGAAAGTGTGTGTTTAGCCTTAAAATCTACCATATTTCAAACATGTTTCCCTTCTGATATGATGATGATAATACTGAATCAATTGGCAACGAACTTCAAACTGTTTCGAGATTGATTAATCTGTCATATTACAATAAAATAAGAGAGTACAAATGTAATATGTACAGGTTCCAGAGAATAAAACATCCATGATCAACATGTCAATAGTCTTGGTCAAATTGGTAAGGAAATACCACTGTTGCAAGCAGGCGGTTTTTGCCATGTTGAAAAAGGCATATAAGACATATTCGGACTAAGCTAAGGGTGAAAACAATGGAATCTTTAGTAGCAGACGTCTTAAACTTGCCGGAAAACACAAATATGTTGAATTAAAAGAATTCCTGTTTGGGTAAAAGTATAAAGAAAAAAATCTTAAATGAGTTTAGCGTGAAAGGAAATCATATAGGAAACAAATTGCGATTCAATTGGAAAAAAGAAAGGGGATGGGGAAGATAAAAAAGCAAGTGGTGTGTGTATTTGAGTTTATTTATACTCGTCACCGGTTGCCCATATGGACGAGTCCTCCAGAAGAGTGTTAGTCATTAAAGATTTGGGAGAATAGTGCAAGAAACAGATACAGAAAGATGCCCAAATTCCAGAAGCATCTCCTGGTTCTTTAGCGAGCCAAGTGTTTAAGCACTCATACACGGGACAATTTAATGTCTCACCCGAAAGACTGATTAGTAATTTCAGTTGGCCAGCCCGAGAATTGATCCCACAATGTCGATATAACAAGTCTCGCGCTCTAACCGATTGAGCTATTTGGGCTGGCAAGCAAGTTGTCTGAAATGTTCAGCATTTTCGATAGTTGAATTCGATAAAGGTCAGGTCAGGTCAACAATTATCGTACTCGAGGCTTATGCAAGTATGTAGCTAAATCTGGCCTGCCTTTGCCCTTAAAGCAACCATACAGTCGTGTGAAATGAATGGGTTTAGTCATATACAAGTTCAGGTTTTTAGGTCCTACTTGCTTTATTTGCATTTCTATGTTTCAAAAAAAATGTCCAATGAATATAACGCTCCATAAAAAGAAGTAACTTTAATCCAAGTCTTTTTTTTAATTGGTGTACGCCGCATACTTATTTGTATTTTTATACTTCTAGTTCGTTAACTTCCTTAACATTGATACAATTTTCGTAACAAATGTGGAACTCGATATCCGTCATAAAATGTGTCGACGAAAACCACCAAATCTGTGTTACGCATCTGGAATTTATTGAATTTCAAATTTAACAAGACTTGTAAAAGTGTGTGCAATAAAGCAAATGCATAATAAATCTACGCTTTAAAAAGTAATGTGATACATTTACACCATTGTCAATAAGTATGCAAACAACCATGGCGGAAAACACCTTATTTACGAGACATGAATTAACCAACCAAAACATTCAAAGACTTGGATTTTACCAAACATTGGCTAATATTTACTGACTTTTAGTGCATTTAAATAGAACACAAAGGAAACAGTTTTATTTCAAATATAACAGAGTTCAAGATTGTCTTTGAAGTCTGTAAATTAGGCATTTGATCCAGAATAAATTCGATATCCTTCAAAGTTTGGTATTTATAAATCTAGAAAAGGAGATATATTGAACATGCTTGTAAAAATACTCTTATAATTTATACAATAATATTTAAGTTTTAAAAGTTAAATGGACTGGGTATTTGGCCGGATTTTCAGTTATACTGGCATTTTCGATGTAACACGATAATTTTTACACGGCCATGTTAATATTATATATTTGCTTTTCAGATGCATGTACGAAATATCTATGAATCTAAGATACACAACCATGCATGTGTGTACGTGCTGATATATCATGGTCACCGTAATAAACAATAAATCAATTGAACGATTCTAACTGTCTGACACAGTATGTATTCTAACTGTCTGACACAGTATGTATTCTAACTGTCTGACACAGTATGTATTCTAACTGTCTGACACAGTATGTATTCTAACTGTCTGACACAGTATGTATTCTAACTGTCTGACACAGTATGTATTCTAACTGTCTGACACAGTATGTATTCTAACTGTCTGACACAGTATGTATCCTACGCTACCACATGTATTTCATTGAATTAAAAAAAAAAACTCAAACAAAACAAAAAAACTCACCAAGCAACCCCAGGCATGGGTGAAACTAACGGAAACGCCAGACTCCTTTACAAGAAATTAAACTGACACTTCTAAATTGAACCACTGAATTTGTTTATATCAAAAACGTGTTCCCAGAATTTATTTAATATAAGGACTTTAATTTCTTTAATTTTAAGTAATACAGAATTCATTCTTTATTTGTCAACTGGAAGTGACCGTTTGTTAACAAGAACATTTTAACATCTGTCTGTGTGTGATTTTACTCAGATACATACTAACTTCACAATCATGCTATTAAACAAACGTGCCTTTATAAATGTCAGTTTCTCAGATATACTGTGTAATTCTCTATAATGTCAAGTCATTTATCATTATTTAATAAACATACATACGACTGTTGATGGCATAATGAATTATAAGGAACATAAGTAAGATATAAGCAATATCAAACATATATCTTTTTAATTTTCTAATAGAATTGTTTCTCGCACAATGTTATTAATAAAGAAAGGACACAAAATAAAACAATGCATAACGACCAAATGCAACAATTGATTGCTGTCTTTTCATTAAGATGAACTATAGCCAGTGAAACTGCTTTGATTTCATTAATTTCTTTTGATAGAGCAAAGCAAAAAACAGCAATGCTGTATCACTAAAAAAATAAAAAGCTGTAAAGATGTAATCATAATTATAATGGGAAAAAAATTAGCACTGACAATAAAAATATAGTTACATACTTTTACTTTATTATTCCAATGTGTATTATAGTCCCGAACGTATAACAGATTGACTAAGTGATGTATTAATATTCATGTACATACACACGAAATAGAACAGTAAAGCATGAAAATCATGCTTTTTAACTTCATGTATTTCCCTTTCCCTCTCAAAAATAGTTGTTTCAAGTGCCCAATAAGTTAACAATGGAGAGAAGTAATTTTCAAGTTTTGCATGGAAAGCATGAATTAATACAACTGCCCATTATTAAGACAATAGAGAACGTGTTTTAAGTAAGAGAAACTCATGAAACTGTCAATCATGTGAGAAAATAAACAAATCTCGGCACAAAGTGTCTCGATCTGTCCATTGTCTCAAATGAGCTTTTCCTTAACTTAATTTGATTATTGACAGTTAATAGAAGGAAATTGATCAAATAGTCGCAAGAAAGAACGCCTTAAACACAAAGCCTAAAACGGAAAATTGTTAATGTTGCAGGTTCGGTTTGATGGAGCATGTCAATAGACAGTAGCGGTGAATACAAGATACCGTCCACGCCCCCAGCACCGACTGTGGTTTAAAGCCCATACACAAAACAGCAGATAAAGGGATGATAATGTTATCTTATTGTTATTTGATAATCTATTCTTTTAATTAAGAATCAGTTTAGGCCCTGTTACAAGGCCCTTTCAGTGAGGATAAACATACTGTGTAGATATTAAAGCATAATGTGATTGTGTTTAAGAGAATATGTACTATTCATTCAAATGACATTGAATTTATTAATCATAGCGTGAACGTTTACAAACGTTACTGAAAATAATTTTGAAGTAGGAAGTGTAATTTGGTAATATCTGATCCACACGTTTTATTTGATTTCAATTACACATTCAACATAAATGTATGCACACTTTAAAATTATCACGACTGACTAAGTTTCGTGAGATTAAATATAAAATGTGGAGATCTTTTTAACTAAGGTTATGTTGAGTTATTGTTGTATCGACATTTAGATTGCTTAAATAGAAAGGATGTGAACCGTCAACGGAATATAGGAAGTTTGAAACAAAAACAGTAAGATGTTTTAAACTCATTTCTATATCAATAAGGAAATAAATATACATTTCATTTATGCTGGATTCTTATATAATGTATTTTCAGTATATAAATTAAAAGTCCACCTTAAATAAGTGAAGTCATAGATACAAAAGCAAGCAATGCATTATTTATGTATTCATTATAATAGTTGTAGAAACCGAAAGTACAAAATGCCAACCTGTTGACATTTAGTCGGATTTGTTCATTATTGTACAACAGTGGGCATATTTAAATTAAAAATGATTGTCAGACATATTTTCAATCATAAAATTTGAATGTCAAATATAAACATTTGTTCTCTGTTTCTGTTACATCTGAAACCACGTGGTAGAACTACCTTCAATCCGTATTAACTCCGAGGTTATTATAGATAATAGCCGAGGACGTTCCGATTGGTTATAATGGAGATATAATGTCCTGCTGTCTACACACAACGTCTAACATTACAAATTATCTGATTGAATTGTGTGATACATTATTTATAGTTACCCATATGCTATGACATTTACAAGGACATAAAGTATCCAATTCATTAGATGTATTAAATAGATATTCATTCAGTACACCTTATATTTTAGTTCTTCATTAACTAGATTTTTGAAACATTTACTATTTTGTAATTAAATTAATTGGACGTTGTCTTTGATTTAACGGTACGTTTTCAATAGATATTTAAAATGTTTATATACGGAAGGTTTAAATTATTCGTTTTACTATTAAACACAATGTAGGACTGTATGTAAACAAATTAGAAGGCACACACTGTGTCCGCATATTATTTACAATGATTCAATACTAACTATCCTATTAAACAGGTTGATTTTGAAACATGGATAACTATGAATTTGTGTCAGAGAAGAAAGACTACAGTGTTCCGGAATTTCATGACAGATTTCATAAATGTCTGCCGAAGATCTTAGAAGTGAATCAAGGTGTGTGTAATGATAGAGACGAGGAAGCGTTTGGTAAAGGAGAGGTGAGTCATTTTTTGCTCTAGATGTGACCTACTATCAGACCCTACACCAACGTAAAGACACGCTTAGTTTGACCCGGCTGATCTATTTCACATCGATAGCTGTGCCATTGTTAATTCATTGTAAGTGAACTAATCAGGAATAAAAAAGTATTAGACAGTTTCTACTAAATATAAGTAGCATGTTTATTAAATAAAATGAGTACGATGAAGCCCAATGACGCAGTTAATACTTAAGGCAAAATATTATCCATAGGTTATATACAGAGTTTTATGAAATTAATTTGCGAGTGAACGGGGTGAAGCGAGAAATTTAGTTTCTTAAAACTCTGTATATAACCTATAACCGACTTACAGTTAGCCCCGCCCATTAAAATCGAGTGCATTATGTAAATAAGTGCGGTATAAATTTAATATACAGCACTGTATGGAAAATATTTCGGCAAAATTTAAACAAAATAGAGGACAAACTTTGGTGAACTATGCAAGAAGGTATGTTGTAGTGCTAACTCCCTTGTGATCTAAACAATAAAATTATAATATGTTGCAAAGAAATTACTATATACTTTTATGGAGAAAAGATAAAAACAAAAATTGTGTTGCAATCTCAAATGTACTTATTAAATACATGTATTTGTGTGCGTATTTGAGTTTATTTATACTCGCTACCGGTTATATGGGTGAGTCCTCCAGAAGAGTATTAGTCATTTTAGATTTTGGAGGAAAGTGCGAGATACAGATTCAGAAAGATGACCCAATTCCAAAAGCTTCTCCTGGTTCTTTAGCGTGCCAAGTGTTAAAGCACTCGTACACGGACCTCGATTTAAAGTCTCATCCTAAAGACTGATGAGTAATTTTAGTTGGCCAGCCCGGGAATCGAACCCACAATGTCGAGATCACAAGTCTCGCGCACTTACTGATTGAGCTATGCGGGCTGGCTCACATACATGTATGTATTTGTGAAGCAGTTAAATACTAAGTTGCTATGTCGATATGGAAAGTGTAGGCAAAATAAACAAGTGTTAAATAAAATTGTTATATTTTTGTCTTAATTGATATTAAATTTTATTATTAATATAATATTAATTCAAATATAATATGGCAGCATGTGCAATATTGATATTGTTCACTCTCTTTTTTTGCTGCAGGTGGTTATAATAATACATGTATTTATATCATTTAAGCATATTTTTGTGTATTCATTGTATATTAAAATTAAAGCTGAAAAGTGATGTTTATAAGTCCTTCTGGCCAAAGTCCCTCCCAAGAACGTTAAAATCCCAAATTTATAATCAAAACACCTTTTCCGTCAAGCACTTGTTTAATGAGGCGTAACAAAATAATGAGCACGCATACGCATTATTACGGTGGCACATAGGTGACATGTGGGTGTCTTTTTTTATCTCGTTCCCACGACATAATATCTCGTTCCCACGATATAATTATCTCGTTCCCACGACATAATATCTCGTTCCCACGACTTATTATCTCGTTCCCACGAGTTAATTATCTCGTTCCCACGAGATAATATCTCGTTCCCACGACTTATTATCTCGTTCCCACGAGATAATATCTCGTTCCCACGAGATAATTATCTGGTGGGAACAAGATAAATTAGCCAATGAAAATGAAATGTTTATAGGCCAACATCGTTGCTATTGGGTTTACCCTTTAACAAAGTGAATGTTTGGTCGCATAGGGATCATGTGGCTTTGATACTGCTGGATGCTGTGTGATTTCTACGGTGGCACAGAGGTGACATGTGGGTGTCTTTATTTATCTCGTTCCCACGAGATAATAAGTCGTTCCCACGAGATAATATCTCGTTCCCACGAGATAATTATCTCGTTCCCACGAGATAATAAGTCGTTCCCACGACATAATATCTCGTTCCCACGAGATAATTATCTCGTTCCCACGACATAATATCTCGTTCCCACGAGATAATAAGTCGTTCCCACGACATAATATCTCGTTCCCACGAGATAATATCTCGTTCCCACGAGTTAATTATCTTGTTCCCACGAGATAATATCTCGTTCCCACGAGATAATTTCAGCCAATCAAAACTCAGTATAGTGGAAAAATTAAAAGTTATTTCCCTTTTTTTAACAAATGCTAAAATGGACTTAAACAATCAGGCTTATATAAGAAACCTTATATCAAGATACTTTCATGAAAGATTGAATTACCGGCAAATAGTGACTGTGTTGCGAGAACAACATGGGATATTATTGTCAATAAGACATTTATATAGACTTTTAAGGTCTGAAGGACTTCAACGAAGGTCGTACTCTGATCCATCTTCAGTTATAGACTTCGTCCAGAATGAACTCCAACATTCAGGCCAGCAACACGGATACAGGATTATGCGTGAAAGATGTCTGGCAAATGGTTTATATGTTCGATCAGGCGACATAGCAACCATTCTCCGTATAATGGATCCCGAGGGTAAGAAAATAGCACACCCGTCTTTATAAATGTATAGCCACAAATAACAAAATGTCATGTAAAAACTTGAGACACAGACATGACAACAAACGTCATATTTATAAGACTTTCTTTTCTGTATCCATTATCATATATTCCTTTATGTTATTTGATGAACAAAAGCCTCTTCTGTATGAACTTCATAAACGCACTACCCAATTAAAGGAGAAATCACACAGCATCCAGCAGTATCAAAGCCACATGATCCCTATGCGACCAAACATTCACTTTGTTAAAGGGTAAACCCAATAGCAACGATGTTGGCCTATAAACATGAGAATACATACAGGAGAGAAATACTTTAAATGCGACGTGACGTGAGAATACAAACAAGAGAGAAATACTTTAAATGCCACGAGACGTGAGATTACATACAGGAGAGAAATTCTTTAACTGCGACGAGAAATGAGAATACATACAGGAGAGAAATACTTGAAATACGACAAGACATGAGAATACATACAGGATAGAAAATCTTTAACTGCAACGAGACATGGGAATACATACAGGAGAGAAATTCTTTAACTTCGACGAGACATTAGAATACATACAGGAGAGAACTTCTTTAACTGCGACGAGACATGAGAATACATTCAGGAGAGATATTCTTTAACTGCGACGAGACGTGAGAATACATATAGGAGTGAAATACTATAACTGCGAAGAGACATGAGAATACATACAGGAGAGAAATAATTTAAATGCGACGAGACGTGAGAATACATACAGGAGAGAAATTATTTAACTCCGACGAGACATGAAAATACATACACGAGAGAAATTTTTAACTGTGACGAGACATGTGAATACATACACGAGAAAAAAATACATACTGGAGAGAAATTCTTTGATTTGAAAGAAACTCCCGATATTGATAATCAGCAAATGGTTAAAAGAAGGAAAAGGGAAGTAACTTTTTGTTGCGTTTTTACAAAGACGAATGAAGCGCAAAAAGGGGAATAACCTTTTCCTGTCACATTGAAAGCTTTTCATTGGCTAATTTATCTTGTTCCCACCAGATAATTATCTCGTGGGAACGAGATATTATCTCGTGGGAACGAGATAATAAGTCGTGGGAACGAGATATTATCTCGTGGGAACGAGATAATTAACTCGTGGGAACGAGATAATAAGTCGTGGGAACGAGATATTATGTCGTGGGAACGAGATAATTATATCGTGGGAACGAGATATTATGTCGTGGGAACGAGATAAAAAAAGACACCCACATGTCACCTCTGTGCCACCGTAGATTTCTCCTTTAATTGGGTAGTGCGTTTATGAAGTTCATACAGAAGAGGCTTTTTGTTCATCAAATAACATAAAGGAATATATGATAATGGATACAGAAAAGAAAGTCTTATAAATATGACGTTTGTTGTCATGTCTGTGTCTCAAGTTTATACATGACATTTTGTTATTTGTGGCTATACATTTATAAAGACGGGTGTGCTATTTTCTTACCCTCGGGATCCATTATACGGAGAATGGTTGCTATGTCGCCTGATCGAACATATAAACCATTTGCCAGACATCTTTCACGCATAATCCTGTATCCGTGTTGCTGGCCTGAATGTTGGAGTTCATTCTGGACGAAGTCTATAACTGAAGATGGATCAGAGTACGACCTTCGTTGAAGTCCTTCAGACCTTAAAAGTCTATATAAATGTCTTATTGACAATAATATCCCATGTTGTTCTCGCAACACAGTCACTATTTGCCGGTAATTCAATCTTTCATGAAAGTATCTTGATATAAGGTTTCTAATATTAGCCTGATTGTTAAAGTCCATTTTAGCATTTGTTAAAAAAAGGGAAATAACTTTTAATTTTTCCACTATACTGAGTTTTGATTGGCTGAAATTATCTCGTGGGAACGAGATATTATCTCGTGGGAACAAGATAATTAACTCGTGGGAACGAGATATTATGTCGTGGGAACGAGATAATTATCTCGTGGGAACGAGATATTATGTCGTGGGAACGACTTATTATCTCGTGGGAACGAGATATTATGTCGTGGGAACGAGATAATTATCTCGTGGGAACGAGATATTATGTCGTGGGAACGACTTATTATCTCGTGGGAACGAGATAATTATCTCGTGGGAACGAGATATTATCTCGTGGGAACGACTTATTATCTCGTGGGAACGAGATAAATAAAGACACCCACATGTCACCTCTGTGCCACCGTACATTATGTAAACAGGCGGAGTCCATTAAATCGGCATATTTAACGTTTAAATTTAATACTTACAGTTGAGTTACAACACTGTATGGTAAATATTTCGGCAAAATTTAAACAAAATAGAGCGATTTCATTTGCAGAGAAACTTTGGCGAACTGTAAATTAAGATACAAATGTGTATAGATAGATTAACATGGACCATATTAGTCAACACGCAAATGCTATATCTGATAATGCTAACCACTTTGTTTATGATTCATAGTTCAATTTTATATAAAGGGATTTGAAAATGAAATGTTTGTAGCTTTGTATCATCATATTAATTGTTTTCTTTAAAGTGAATTGGTCTATAATGGCCACATTTACTTTTAGTATTTCTAACATTAATAAAAATAATAATACCTATCATTAATATTAAGAAAACAATATGGCCTTCAATTAAACAAGATAAAAAATCACAAATATGTACACACATATCAAAAAATATAGACAACAACCATTTAAATCGACAGACACGTGCATACATCAGATTCATTTAAATTGTATATCAAGTAAATATTTTTTCATATTTCTTTTAAAAGCATAAAGAGACGAAGACTCTTTAATGAAAATTATTTCATACTTGCATAGCATTATTTCTGAAAGTTCTTTTAACATATTTTGTATAAGATCTTACATGTATTATGTTTTTTCTAAGTGTATATGTTTTTTAAGAACACTAGGATATCTGAAATGTAGGAAGGAGTCAATCCTTGTACAGATTTAAATACTAATAATGCAGTATGATACGTGCATCTATTTTGTTTAATTTAGATAAAAGATGGCGTTTAATATCCGGTTTACACAATATTATCTTTGCTGCGTGTTTCTGCAGTTTATTCATTTTTTTTTCAAATTCAGTTTTGTTAAGTACTCAATATAATACAACAATATTTAAACGAAGGTTAAACACATTTCTTTCATTTCAGCGGATAAAACGTACGATATATGATGTAAGACTGTAATTATTTACAAACGTGCTTTATTTGAACATTCCATTTTAAGTAAATATCTAATAATTTCCGTAATTTCGTTTGACTTAGGGATGTACCTTCTATATTGATATTTAAAGAAGGTTTGGATTTTAATATCGGATCATGTATCTAATACTTGATAAAAGGATACATATTATATGTTATTTTGGTTTTGGAGTGATATATGTGGATATATTACCTGTCAAGATTTTATATCACCCGAGCCGTCAGGCGAGGGTGATATTTTATCTTGGCAGGTAATATATCCACATATATCACTCCAAAACCAAAATAATAATTTTATTACCCTTCCCCTGCCAAGTTAAGACGATTTTAAAACAAATCATTGCTACTTCAAATGAAACGTCGAAATAAGACTCCCTTTAGGGTACCCCTTCACCACAACATGACGTCACATAAATACATGACGTATTTTCTTTCGAACCTTACGAATGTTAACAAGAAAAAAGGAGTAGTCTGTTGAAATCACTTTTTTGGAATTAATATCAAGCTTTCACAAGGTCATATTTGTTTTCAATACTGATGAGAATATGTATCATTACTCTATTTAGGTAAATTTTTATCATTTGACAGTTAAAAAGTGCTTGTAAATCGGAATTTACATCGCGTAAAATCAAACCGTACGCGCATCGCCACGGCGCATGTTGTTTACAACGTTTGGTACCCAACAGGGAAATTTAGTGTGTATATTACCCGTCCGGCTCGGTAATATCAATTTCTTTCGGGTGATCAATATCCAATCAAAAAGGCGGAAAAAATCTAGAAGGGTAATAAATAATTCTCTCGTGGTCACGTATGATACTAAATACTAGCAACATAAGTATCTACTTTATATTTCAAACCTTCCATTATAGACCAATTCACTTTAATTAAAAAACCTAAGTGGAACAATCTCTTAAAGCAGCATGAATCCAGCCTGGATTTTTAAAAAGTTCAAATATGCCATATACATAAAGTGCATCGAGCCAGTCTATGTCAAATACTAACATTACTTGTGACATATTATACATGTATATCGTCAACTTTCTTTTTTTAAATTTTAATTTTTTAAGTGTTATCTACGGGCTCTTACAGGACGAAAGCAATATTTATTTGCAATTGTTGAAAAACTAGCCATGCATCATAACTGACGAAAACGATGTTACAAAAAGGAGAATCTATTTCTAAGTTTCGGTCATGTTTCGTCATCTGACATCAGGGTCCACGGTGATAAATCTAAGGTATTTGACTGATCAGAAAACCAGCACGGAATGTAAATTGACCAATGAAAATTAGAGATCTGAGACAAAACTCGGAAAATATTATAACCATGGGACCTGCACTGTATAGCTCCAGAATTCGAAGAAGTTTTATTCAAACAAGTTTAAATGATGGTATTTAAAGTAAGACTTTTTAAAATATATACTTTCTTCCGATGAAGCACAATTCTAGACTCCATCAATTTCATGTCAAAATCTAAGGCACATTTGAAGGTCAGGGAATCTATGGTTTTCTAAATCTAATATTTCTGTATATAAGGTTCTCAAATGAGCAAAACGTTTATAAAATTACCGAAACCGTATCATGTATCAGGAAGTTAAGTGTATTCGTCTTTCTACAATGTGTCCTTAAAATGTAGGCTAAAATAAATCAGATGAGATTGTATGAAAAACCACAATAAATGGTTTGACTCCATCACCTATAAATTACGAAATTACACCTTTCCCCGTGATCACAACTTTTCAAAATTAAATCAACAGCGACAAAATATATATACATGTATTTACAATTCAAACACATGGTAACATTGTAGATTTTACAAATGTATTATCGATGCAAAAAATGACAAAGTGTAAGAATTTTTTTTTTTATGTTAAAGTCATAAATAGTGACAAATTGTGTCCGATGCATCAGTGACAAAATATACATGACAATTTAATGTGTCATAATATAAATTATAAATTAAAGCCCAAATAATCTTATTTCTCAAAATTTCGTTTGTTTCGGATATCATGTGTATTAGAATATTTTTATCACATACCTGTATTGTTTTGCGACTCCGCACGGCCGTGCATATATTTTGACGTGACGTCATTTGCGTTATATAAAGCGCGCAAAATGTTAGCGTTACACTATAGGCGCAACAATGAAAAATGGTTCTGTTTCACTTCAAACGGTCTTTATTTTTGGTATGTGATCAATAGAATATTAAATTCGTGTAAGTTCATTATTGAATTTATTGAACTCGTTGAATAAAATAATATTATGCTAGCCAGAGCCTCGCATAATATAATTGTATTCAACTCGTTTTTAAACTTACACTCTTTCAATACCCTCTATGTTATTACAATACAACCTCTGCTGAGACAAGATGTTTAATGGTTACATTGAGGCTTGCTCTAGTGAGGTTACATGTATTTCGTTGTCGCACTTAAAGAAGTTTTGAAAGTTTGGGGGTAATAATAAAAAAATTAGCATTTAAAAAAAGGGGAAAAGGCCACCGGTAACTCTTAATGATATCAATGAATTTTTATCCATAAAATGAAAATACCAAAAAACATGCAGCAACTTTCCATATTTTTAAAACATTTTTGCGATTAAGAATACAAGCTGAAGAGGAAATTGCTGTCTTTGAATGTGTGTATGTATGTTTTTTTATCTCTGACTTTTCTTTGTTGTTTTTTTGTCTCCTTTCTCCTTTCTTTTTACTAAATGTTTTTGAATATACTTTACATTTTCATTTTTTAATGAATTAATATATGGTAGAAACATAGAGTGAGTTGGTGCTTGTATTTTTTAGTTTTTGAAAATAAAGGTGTGAATTGTATGTTTATGTTGTGTATGTTGTATCGTTATGTAATGTTTTTCAAATTCATGTATGAAATAAATGAAATAAAGAGCTGTAACTGATCATGTTTTTGGTAATTGTATTATAGGTGATAGTTATCGGAGGTATATTTAGACAGAAACGTGTAATAACAGAGTTACAATTCAATCAAAGAACAAGGTTAATCAGTATCCCTGAGACTTTCAACGAGAAATTGTGTTTGATCAAAGATGGAAGACGTAAGTTCATTATTTAACCCCAATTCATGCTCTTTTTAACTTCGGCGAAGTGGAAATATCTTATGTTTGCTAACATCGATATTCACTTATGTAAAGAATTACATAATGAACTTTATACCATAACCTCGGGTAGATTATGAATAAACATTTCTGTACGAAACCAGAGATTTCAGTGCCAATATAGTAAGATGATTGAGCTTCATTGGAGCCTGTGTGCTATCTCAGTTTTGTTAAAGTAGCCTCTACCTTTAGCTTTTCATTAGTGAACACTAAATTTGCAAATCCTTTTAAAGATGTGATGATATTCTAAACAAAACATTCAAGCATTTAATTTGACTGATGTACAGGTGAACAGTTTATCTTTGTGTGTGGGACCTCGTGATCGGAGTGATTAAAGCCGCCGGCTTCAAATCACTGTGGGAATGACGTTCGACTCTTTCATGTGATGAAGCTATCCGACTAATTAAAAAAAGAGAAGAAAAAAACTAGTCTAACATAGTTCACAAACGGGCAACTGAGGCCTGCCTCAAGCAATAAACATGGAATGTTGCGATATGACATTTTCAGAATCTGTGCATCATATTATAAAATTTAACATCCAACAACTATATTAGCGCGTCATTTTCATTGCGCTAGGAAGAAATTAGACACATAAAGTGACCATAGACGATTAATGTACTTAAATGATTGTTTTGTTACAGCTGGAAAGGAAGACACGCTGTTGAACATCTTAGCCCACAACCATCTTCCAATAACCGTTTGTTTTCCAAGGAATCGAACAATAAGTTTAGGGGCTAAAACTGTAAATAGCAATCGTATCCCACATTTGACCCTGACCGAAATGTTTGATGAAGTTTACTTGCTTGGAAACTACATCAATAATGGTAACACTATTTTCCATAAATATTTCTTAATATTGACTGAATAATTAACATATAAAAATGCATCTATCATGGATAGACTCAATCAGAATAAGTCTGAAGTTTTTACTAATCAATTTTGTTTACATCTGTATCTAATCTTCGCCTTTTTTCAAATACAAATCTGAATATAGATCTGTAGTGCACCTTTCACATATAAGCGGGTGATTATGATGGTTAACATTGCACTTGTTCGAGCGAGGAAATATTATGATAGTCTATGCGGACGGTAATCCAGTGAAAAACCATTTTTAAAATCATTTGAAACAATAGTCCTAAGACTAAACCACCACATGTTTTATAAAAAGTATATCTTTCATGCGGCTTTCCAAATGTCTGACGACAATTCAAAATATCGCAATCAAGTTAAAAGACAAAGCAAAAAACGAATTTATAATTAAAAATAAAACTTCAATGCCATACTGTTACGCATCATACTAAAATGATATGAAAACTTCTGATCTTTTTCGTTTCCTTAGGAGAGCTTTGTGAGAGTATCGTGACAGTTCCGCTCTACCTGTCACAGCTGCGGGTGTCAATTGTGAACAGTATTAAAGATCAACACGTGAATGTTTGGAAAACCTACAAACGCAAAATAAATGAGGAATGCTCAAAGATAAATTATAACGGGGAATTTGGAAACCAAGGTTTGCATTCTTAATGTTCAATGAAGGAAGTATTCAACACCTAACATCTTGCCTGATTAAATATCGCTAGGGTTAATTCACCACAAGTAATGTAAATGAATCGAATCTCATATGCAATATAATATCAATTTACAATTTATATTTATTATCTAAATAGCATAAAGTTCACGTGATATAATCTTGTTTTTGAATATTTCTTAATCAAGAGTGTGCCATTTATAAAAAGGGTATTGAGTATTTTGGATAAAAATACATCGACATTTTGCCTGATATTATATTATAACTATCTATGTCTTGCATTACAACAAAATAATTCATGGCGTATACAAATAAGGCAAAGACAGGACTTTTAAAATCATTCAGTTTTTAGAGTATTCCAGTTTTCAGATGGTCCGGTTTTCTGAGTTTTTACTGTAATTATTTATGTTTTTTATTTTATGAACAAGATATCGCCGAATACGATCCAAAGGCAGTGCATACTGGCAAGGCATTATCACACCTAGAACCAATGACCTACGAGAACATTGTGAATCTAGTACAGACCAATGACCAAGCATTGTTTCCAGATATGACACCAGAAGAAATTGACGATTTAGGCCTATACGAAGACGTTCCCATTGAGACCACGGGAGTGAACAATCAAGAACTATATTACAACCAACCTGAAAATAATAATGCATTAAAGAATGAACTGAAAACGGGAATAGATTCATTAATGCAAAGAACTTCATTTATACCAAATGTCGTTCCAACATACCAACCTACCAACCAAGATACACAAGAAGGAAGGAAACAAATAAACCGACCACCTATTGCACCAAAGCCTAAATTGAATAAAGATACTCAATCGAACCAGGCGGCTGCCCCAGCTCTTCCAGTAAGACCAGAATCCAAATATAGAAAGGTCAAAGCTGGGACGCACTCTGTGCCTAACAACACTTACACAAACATTCTTCCAACGAATTCCGTTGTTCCGACTGTCCAGGCTACGCAACCACATCTTCCGCGGGAGGGCTACCAAGGCTTAAAAAGTACCAGCCCTGATGAAGGCAAATATCAATCCTTGTCTCGATCAATTAGCTGCAGGGGAGACGTTGCAGGACTTTCAGTGAAAGAAGTATGCGAATATCTAAGAGCACTAAATCTATCAAAGTATGAAGCCAACTTTAAAGAGCACATGATTGACGGAGCAATGTTAGTCGAACTCGAACCTGAACTTTTCCAAGAAGAATTTGGGATGAAAAAAATAGAGGTCGTTCGACTGATGAAATTTGCAAAGGAAGGGCGGCTTCCAGTTCAAAGCAAATGACTTTTTACGTTCAATTATAGTATTGCGTAAAATTTACGAATTGAAAATATTTAGGTATCCTAAAGGTCATATCAAGTTATTTTTTTTATGAAGTAAAACATGGCAACCGTGCCAAAATCCACATCATAAAAAAAACCTTAAAATAAATGCTTTTAAGATTGTGTCATAAGGCATATGATGATATATGTAATATATGTGTTCCATGTTATAAATAATGAAAAGTATGCATATGTCATTTAATGACAATATATTACAGAATTTCTTCAGGCAATGGAAACTGTTTTCACAATCAATGTAAAAATGAAATATTTTTTCAAGACAGAGGTTTTTGGGAAACTGTTTATAAACATATGTTTATAGTTTAATAATAATATACACACAATATACAATTTCATAATTTCACAGACATAATCAAGTGTGCATACAAAAGGGTTTGGCTAAAAGTGCTAACAACATTATCGTGGGCCCTTCCCTGATATATAATTACCTCTTATTTCTCGAAATATCCAGACACGGTCAAAAACATAATTATATAGGCAGTAGTATTATAATTTTATTTGTCCAATAATTTGACCAACTTTATCTAGTGATGTTTACACTAATCCGTGAATGGCTGAATTTGTGTAATGAATTTGCCCTGCTTTGAATTTGGAACAGCCCAATCTAACAAAGTGTGAGCTAATTAAAGTATAGAGCCTGGTCAGACTCCACGAATGAGCATCAGTCGTATCACTATACTGATAGGAAAGCCGTATCACGTTCGATCCCAGCAAGTGTATGGCAGCGATGCGGTGACATAACTAATACTTTACACCAATATCAGGTGCGTTTTGTATAATAAGTAATACAAAGTGAAATCTATCACATGCATGCAAATGTTCACACATTGGTGAGGAATAATATGCGACTTTCATTAGTCAAATTTGAGAAAAAGAGGTCAAATGTAAAATGAAATGTTACATATTATTACATATGTAGATGACAATGGTTAAAAAATCATACTACTTGTAAAGATTTTGAATGTTGTAAGCCAAGAACACTGTCTTAATTTTTATTTTTTATACATTCAAACGTTAATATTTATGCATGTATATGTATCTATGTAGTTGCCTTGCCGGACTAGTTGCCGGTGGCCCTGTGTCCCTCGTTTTTTGCTTGATGCGTTCATTTAATGTCGCTCTGCGTTGATGAATGTGTTCCCATGTTTTGTTGGTACTTTTATATACATGTATGTGTAAGATTCCTATCCAAATGTTACATGTATATGTAGATAATATAATAATATTACAGTATATAGACACAGAGAATTAAAATTACTAGAAACCTTATGTGATATTCGAAAATCAAATGTTTATATACTAAGATTTAAAGAAAAAGGAGGGGATATATTTAGACGAAATCATAATTTTATTACAGTAAACGTTTACCTATCTAGGGAAATCTTTTCCCTCGTTTTTGTTGTTGGATGCGTTCATTTAATGTCGTTCTACCTTATTGATATTTTGAAGGTATGTATGTTTATGTATTTATAAAAATTCTTTTTTTATGTTATTATAGAGATTATTTAATAATTATGTATGAAACAGAGGATTAATGTTACTCAAATATTGTAATATGCAGAAACAAAATGTTGATATGCTTAGACAAAAGTTTTTATTTAAAAGAAAAGGGGAAGGAGTTAGAATTAGACGGATTTATAATTTCAGTACTGTAAACGTTTACATATCTAGGAAAATCTTTTAACTGTAGTTAAATCTTTTGATATGACTTTTGCAACACATTTGGACAGGATTTTATGGTGTTGTATAATTATGTCAGTTACACATAAACACATAGATTGCATTGATAGATTTAGTTTTACAAGACATGCTGGCCTTTCAATAAAAGAAAATGTCCTATTTGTTCTAAATTAGGAGATGAATTTCATTTCATAAATTAATTGAATATTCCTTAAAACGTTTGAATAGGAACAAAACTGATTAATGTAAATTCATTCATCTGATATAACGATATAATTTGTTTTCACTTTTTTATCTCACATTTAAGTTTCCCTACCCTTTTCAAGCTTTAAATTGTTCATTATTTGATCCATGTTTTTCAAATTAATACACCAAACTTTGAGATTCATTACATGTTAGAAATTGTATAATAAATGGACACCAATCATGCCAAAGTATTTTCGCATATACATGTATTTATTACATGCTTTTCGGTGGTTTATAGAAATATATCAGTAATATAAAATTGGTAATTTCACTGTTTGAAACAGTGAAATTACCACTTTGATAATTTCACTGTTTTGAATTTAAGCCCCTTACGTTGTTTCAGTGAAATACCAGCGTGCACAGTACTGGGTACCAACTTAATGACGTGACGTCGTAAATGACGTCACGTTGTATAATTATTTGGCGCGCTTTTCATTCAGTATTAGGTTAAATGTCTTTTTAAAACGTTTCTTTGCATGTAATAAAAAGAAAATTTGCTTAGTTTAGTGTAAGATCGAAATATACTTCACCTTGTGAACACCAAAAGTTAATATTTCACTCGTGGCTGCGCCACTCGTGAAATATACCTTTTGGTGCCCACTCGGTGAAATATATTCCGATCTTACACTGAACTAAACAAATATCCTCTATGTATATCAATGTTTAGTAAAGAATACTGTTTTTGTATTTGGACACTTATAATCCTTTAATAAATATATTTGTTAACAGATTGTATTGGACTGAATTCATATTCGCAGATAGATAGATATTATTGTAAACAAACTTTTGTTCCTTTCCGGCATGAGGACAACCCATAGTAAAATCCTATTATTCTTATATCTTTGTTAACTCTAAACATGCTTATTTTGTGTAAATGATTTACCCTGCGTTGAATTTGGTCCAGTTCATTTGAAAATAGGATTTCAGTACATAGTCTTCTAACATTAATTGATTTCAATATAAAGTACAATGACTTAGCTTCCAAACATAAAATTAAAGTCTGATCGTACAATCACAATCTTACAATTTTAGATTCAAACAGCTTGAGGTATATTATGGTTATTGTTGAGAAAAGTTCTTAATTTATAGTCTCTCAGTATCATATGTAAAATTATAGATATTTTAGAGAAAGGTTCTCAATTTATAGTCACTCAGTATTTTATGTAAAACTATGGTTAGTTTAGAGAAAGGTTCTCAATTTATAATAATTCAGTATTATATGTAAAATTATATCACTTTGAAATATTATGAAAAAAGTCAATTAGGAGATGTCTGAGATGGTCGTAATGTATCAATATATGTTAAGTGTCTCACCCTAATGATAAATGTGTTCTTTTTTTAGGTTTGCGAGCAACCCAGTTTCAATATACTAAGAGTAATAACCTTTTACTTACAGGGTCGAAAGTATCTACATAATAATGTAACGTGCACGGGCTAGCTGTTATATATAATTTTTCTTATGGCTACTTTGCCAGTTGATTGGGTACAAATGATTATACAATGATTTGTTTAAACTTTGGAATCAAGTTTAATTAACTATTGTTTTAACAGTAATGTGCTTGAAAGATAATAAGTGGTCCTTGAACTTGATATAAAATTGGGGTGACACTTTTCAGGCTATTTAATATATATAGAAAAACCACTTGGATATCGAGTTTTCAATACTTTAGTAATAACAATTACACCTAACGCAATGCTAAATTGATGCAATTGAAATACTTCGTAAATAGTGCAAGATTCCAAGTAAGTAATCTAAAATATTAATTAATTATTTCTGTGATGTTGACACTTCGGCAGCTGGACAGAGACTGACCGACTTTTTTTTTCTTTTTTTTTTAATGCGTTTATTTAAGGTCGCCGCCGGAAAGCCCATATGGGCGACCGTACACTCAAGTCGGGTCATCCTACAGCGTCCCGCCGAGATTTTTCGTCGATTTTTTTCCAGCTTTATTGATGGAGGAAGACCCCAGGTGCCCCTCCGGGCATTATTTCAGACACGAGCGGGCACCTGGGTAGAACCACCGACCTTCCGTAAGCCAGCTGGATGGCTTCCTCACATGAAAGATTTCGACCCGAGTGAGGATCGAACCTACAGTGGTGAGGGACCTGTGATCTCAAGTCAGCGACTTTAACCACTCGGCCAATTATTCTGTTTACGCTTTATCAAAAATTTGACAGAAAGACATTTGGTTGCATTGGTGTGTGTAACGAAGCAAAGTGGGACCTGGCCATTGTGTAGGAGTTTAAACAGTTTTTTTTTGGTTTTTAGTAATTCAAAAATCCTTTTTCAATTATGTATAAAAAAGAGAATACTTTGTAAATATTAGAAGAGATTTTCAGTCGCTGTAGAATATTACAAAACCTCAAAAGTTTTTTCTTCTTTCGGCTTTCATTTTTCCTGTATATGCTTTTCCATTAAATTCTTTGGTTTAAACATATCTATTCAACATAAATATTAATAATTTGCAATATAGTAAAAAAAATTTTAAAAAAGTTTTTTTTTAAAAAATACTTTTATTTTTTTTCAAATATTTGTCATTAAAAATTTTTTTCCCGATACTATTATTTTTTTAAAATTTCTGCTTTTGTTTATGTTTGTGAAACAAGTATCTTTTTGAGACCCCCTAGAAACAAAAAAAACGTCAAAATTACATGAAAATTGCAGAGCCGGTTTGATTGAGTCTGTTCATAAGGGATTAAGGAAAAGCGCACCATCCCTTACACCCCCTAACACTGGCTAAAGCGTACTCACCTTTGTATAAAACCTGTGACATTGTCTGTTACTACTGACAAAAAATCTGCATGGTGATAATCCACGCCGGTTGATTAACAATGATATTAACCAGTAAAACACACAATAGACATTATTATGGAACGCCATAGCTGCCTCATGCTATTACATTTCTTTTTATCTTGCCCAGAAAGCGTCTTATTATGTCAAATATAAGCATTGTAATGCCATTGTAATTTGTCGACTTGTCTAAACATTGACTTATTATGCGTAATAGTAGTCTTATCTCTTTAAAATGTGATGTTGATTTGTGTTAACATTGTTTAATTATTTCAACCAGTAATGTTATCATGTCAAAATGTCGTTTTGGCTTATCTGAAATGTATCATTTTATGTCAACCAGTCGCGCTATGTGGTCAAATTGTGGAGCTGTTTTGTCAAAAGACTGTCTGATCATTTGAAACAGTAGTGTTTCTCTTGTCGAAATTTGGTGTTGACTTGTAAAGCACAGCTTATTTTTTATCAAGCTGCCATGTCATTTTGTCAAAATACGGTGTTTAATGCCTTAACATTGTCTTATTGTGTCAAACAACTGTGTTTAATTTTCCAACGTACACTGGCTGAATTGTCTTGTTATATCAAATATTCGAATTATCTCGCCGAAATGGGGTGTGGACTGGGCTAAATCATGCCTTATTATGATAAACTGTATGCTATTTTGTCAAAAAAGCAGTTTTGACTGGTTAAACCTCAACCTTATAAAGTCAAAAAATTGCGATATCTTGTTGAATTGTGGTAATGACTTGTCTAAACTCTTTTCTATTATGTGAAACAGAAGTGTTATATTGTCAAAATTTGATGTTTTCTTGTTAAACACAGAAACAGTCTTATTATGTCTAATAATTGTGTAAATTTGTTCAAATTTAGTTCTGTCTTGAGAAAGCGCTGTCTGGTTTTGCTGAACTGCCCCGTTATCCTTTTTGCTTTGGTCACGTAATACTTAATTTTGACAACATCGCATCTGGACAGGACAACACGATTATCTGACATAATGAGACGGTATTTAGACATGTTAACGTCATAAACTGGCAAGTCAACTCCACTGTATTACATAATAATACTGTGTTTCAACAAGTAAACATGAAAAATGATAATTCGCCGTAAAAGGACGATGTTTATTAAAATTGACACCGAACCTTGACAAAATAAAATGACACTTTGATAAAAAGTAATTTTAGACAAGTCATCATCACGTTTAGACAAGATGATATGACTGTTTGATATAATAAGACGAATATAGACAAGTTGAATCTGCATTTGGACATAATAGCATGACAATTTGACAATTTAATAGCGTTTTTAACAGTTCATACCCATAATTTGGTAAAGATTTCCAACCATTTTTTTCACATAAAAGAGGTGTTTAGGCCAGTTAAACATTAAGTTTGGGATAAAATAGCACTTGGCGATCTGAAAAATAAAGTAAGTGTATTAAAACAGTCATAACCATATTTCGACAAGTCAACAATACTGTTTGACATATTAAAATTAAACGTTTACACAAACAAACAAGATTTATTGGCAAGTTCAACATTAGTATTTCACATAAAAAGATATTTTGTAGACATTGTAGACAAGAAAGCATATGTTTTGGTACAATAAGCAGAATAACACCACCTCATACTAAGCAAAATAACAGTTCAACAAAACAGGACAGAACTGCCAGGTCAAAAATTTAAAACGGTTGAACAAGATATCTCTTCTAGCCGGACATAATAATAGACATGAGTTTTGACAAGTTGACACCAAGTTTCGACAAGATAACACTAATGTTTCACATAATAAGACCACTTTCTACACAAATTACCATCACAGTTGGACAAGACATGCTATTTTGTACGGAAGCTTGTATGTAGCCCCCGCTATGAAGACATGAAGTCGTCTTTCTTGACTTGTTGAACAAACAAGTCGTCAAAATTACGAACGACAAGTTTATATATACAATGTCATTTTGACAAATATATGTCATCATGTCGACATACGGCATCCCGACTTTCATACATAGATGAAACTTGTCGGCTTGAAGTAACATGTATGTCGACCTCCATGTTACTTCTAGGCGACAAATATATTAATGTATGAAAGTCGGGATGCTGTATCGCGACATGATGACATATATTTTGTCAAATGACATGGTATATATAATCTTGTCGTCGTAATTTTGACGACTTGTTGTGTTATATTAGTCGAGGGAGACGACTTCATGTCTTCATAGCGGGGGTACATACAAGCTTCCGTAATTTTGACATAAAAGACATTCTTTAAACAAGATAACACCGAATTTGAACACAATGACATGGCAGTCTGACAAAATGTGACGGTGTTTAGACAAGTCAATATCACATTTGGACAATACAAAACGACAGTATAACATAATACAACAGTGTAATAAAATACCAGGATCACATTTGGACAAGATGACACAAACTTCCCGACAAGAATAACACTACTGTTCACATGATAAGACAATTTGAAGACAATCAACACACAGTTTAAAACAAGTCTGTGTTCAGACATATTGAAACTTAATTCGAAAAGCATGGCATGCATGTTAACAGTAAAGACTTTCCTTTAGGAGCGTTAACACCGGATTTGAACATGATAACATGACGTTTTGATATAATAAGACAGTATTTAGACAAGTCAGCACTACGTTTTGACAAGATAAAATGAATATTTGATCTAATAAGACTTCGTTAAGACAGGTTCTCATAAAACGTTGGCAAGCCAACACTTCTATTATATATAAAAAGACGCTTTTAGGGAAAAATAAAACGAAATGTATCAACATGAGGCAGCTATGGCGTTCAATACATTATCATCAAATGTTTTACTTTTGAGGAACAGAAATATTGACCAAAGTCTTGAAGACTTTTGGTATGCAAACATGTAGATATATCAGCTTTACTTCTGGGGCATTATTGTATCGTATAAATAAACAGTGTTACTATGATAACAAAGCGCCCAATTGGAATTGTGTTTTCTTATCCATAAGTTTACCCGCCTGTTTTGATCAATTTTCAATTTTCAATTTTTTTTTCATGTTCAGAAGATGCATTTATTCTTAATTATGTATTTCTTATAAATTATATCAATATTCCGCGACTATATAAGGCTAATTCCTCTCCGTCCCAACGTCCACATCTGTAGAAAATATCGTGCGATATCGCAATAAAATTGTGAAATAAAAGAAAATTCAATTCGATGAATATTGTTATAATTTTTATACAATGTAGTGAAATTGTTAAGGAAAATATTTGTACAATAAAAATATAGGGTCAATCATAATTTTTTTTGTTTGTTTTGGGTTTTACGTCACATCGACACAGTATAGGTCATATCGCGACGTTCGAGCTTTACTGGTGGAGGAAGACCGTGCATTATTTCAGGCACGAACGGGCACCTGAGTAGAACCACCGACGTTCCGTAAGCTAGCTGCAGGGGTGAGTAACCAGAAGCATTCGTTAGAGTTACGATCATCGTTAGGCATTGGTTAAGCTCTAGTTAGTAATTTACCCTCTAACCCGAAACGTTCGTTATACCAAAAATACTAACGAAACTGTCGTAAAATAACGACTACCTCGGAGTACACGTTAGACCTTCGTTGAAGGAAAAACAACGTCTGAAGCTCTTTCAGCAAAACTTTTTATGAGTATGTATTATTTATATCACGTATTTTCTTCCTATTTTCTTTGATAATAAGTCCTGTCCATATGATGTTACAATCTGGTAAATGTCTTAATATGTAAAGTTATTATTTATTTATTTATTTATCATTATTATTATCATTATTATCATATTATTTCTTCATAATTATTATTATTATTTTATTATTATTATTATTATTATTATTATTATTATTATTATGACTGCATTCATTTTCAAAATAAAACGTAACCGTACTCATTAAACTTAAGTGAGCATTTCTTTCGTAAATTATTTTAAGAATAAATTCCAAATATCTTTATACAAGTGATATCTTTTTAATCCGCAGACAATGGCCGCCATGCTGCTAGAGTATTTAGATAACTGATAGACTTTGGACACTTATATGTTTGAATGCTTCTAAGGAGGTTGATTAATTTCATCAACTGACATAGAGAATACAAAGTGACCTGTTAATCGCCTTAGTTATCTTATGTAATAGTATTCTTTCTTATTTATCTCAAAACAAGCTAACACTATTTGTATTACATGTTTAGCAATACATCACATTCTTTCATGTATGAAATCAAATAGATATAATATTACATTCAAGTTTCATTTTTTTAATACTTAAAAGACTTAAAAAAGTTATACTAGTTCTATATATACAAAGTGAAATTAAAGAATTCAGCATAAAGACATTCATGTACAATGAAAGAGTGTAACACAGTATATGGATATATTTTGACGTGTTTGGTTATATATGAAATTCAGCGGTTTATATTTAAAAAAAAAAACAACATTAATATCTTTCAAATATTTTAAATTAAATGGGTTAACCTCTATTTTCATGAAAAGTAGAGTTTATTAATCGAAACTTGCTTTGTTTCCCATGTAATTTTCAAGCTAGCAACATACGAAGATTTATTAAATATTTTCACCAGTGTGTAACAAAGGTTATGTAAAGAAAGTTTTACAGAAAAAGCAGTTAATTTCTTCATTTGCGCATCATTTAAATCAAAACAAAAATAATCACGTTGCTATATTAGCGTCAACATTTTTAAAAGCATCGATTAAGATATTAGCGAAGATATTTATTGCCATTGGCCAACAATCATAAAGTTTGAAACTATTTTATTACCTTATTCTTAAAAATGATTCACATTTATTAAAAAATGTATACTTTGCCTTTAAAAGGAAAAGATGATTAACATTTTCTCTTAAATTGTTTATAAATCTTTATTTATTTTTCATCACAGAGAAAATATCAAGAAGAGCAAGAATAATATAGTAATACATATAGCATTTCAATCGAGGGATTAATTCACTATATTATTTGTCTCCCAAAAAGTATTCCCCCAAAAATTTTTTTTGATTTTTATTTACTTTGCACTTTAACCACTTTACTCTTAGATTAGTGTAACACTCTATTTCCATTCACACACATACCAAAATTATTAATACATTCTTAAAGATGAGGGCTTAAATTATGTCTAGTCCTCTCCTTTTGTTTTTTGTTAACAAATCCAAAAATGTTCAGTTGTTTAATTATGTTCATTGGTAAACAGTACTTCTTGGTCTATAGGTTTTTGCCTAGATAAAACGTTGTTTTTAATGGGTTTAAAAGTAAAATACACCGTTATTGTTTTTGTATTGTATTTGTATTGGGTATTGATAAATTTGATTAATGAAAAATTATATGTCTTTTATTAAATGAACATAACAAATTCCATTTAAACATTTTTTATGTAACCCTTGTAGATTTTTTGATGATTAAATCTGTTATATAAAAATGTTAAAAATTTTAAATTACGTTTAAAAACAGTTTATCCTCAACACTTATTAATAATCAAATTTGGGTTGATTTGAAAAACGTTCTAAGTATTTTAATTACTGAAGCTCGGTACTACAATTATAACGCCAAATTAAAAATGTAAACGTACATTTATCTTCAAAAGTTTATTTTAAAAAATCAATTGAAAAATTTAGTATTTGAAATTGGGTATTGGATGAATTTTATAATCAATGTATCAATCAAAAACATTTAGTATGAGTTATGTACTATGTACAATGTCAAAATAATAATGGGTTCTGTTCTGTATTTATATCCGAAGAACTTAGAATTGCTTCTTTAGATTCGTTTTTACGGCGAAAGTATGGCATAATACAATACAGCCACGCACGCACGCACGCACGGCACGCACAACACGCACACAATACACACACACAAACAAACAAACAAACAAACAAACAACAAAACAGATTCATACAGAGTGTCAATATTTCTTTCAAGCAGCTGTGTTCACAGAATATATGGGCTGCACATTTGCACAAAATTTTTTTAAAACAAATTATAAAAACAGTTTAAAAAACAATTATTTGTACGTGCAAATGTAATCTTATGCAGGAAAAGCTAATAACAGGTGGTGCCAAAATGCTGTAATACCCTTAACGATTACACAACGATTTCGTTAATCGGAATTTTTTACTAACGATGATTAGCCGATAAACAAAACGATGCTTTCTCGGTTATGCAACAAAAAAAATCGGGTTAAAATCACTAACGTGTTGTTACGCGATCGCTAACTGCTTTCGTTAGCGTGATTTTAACGAAAAGCTTCGGTTACCACCCCCTGGATAGCCTCCTCACATGAAAGATTGATCATTCCAAAGTCCCTGTCGGGATTTCGAACCCACAGCGGTGAGGGGCAAGTGGTTTGAAGTCAGCGACCTTAACCACTCGGCCACGGACGCCCCAGGTCAATAATAAAGTTATTTTGCTAGAACTGTTTTAATATAAAAGTAAGGATGAGTACAAAAATAACCCAATAAACCACACACACACACACACACACACACACACACACACACACACACACACGCACACACACACACTAGAAAAAAACAACAACAAAAAAACAAAAAAACAAAAACAACAAAATAACAAAAAAAAAAAAAAAAAACACAACAAAAAAAACATACGATGATCTAGGTACTCCATAAACTTAAATTTTATCCTATGTATCAATAATATCATTGGGCAAGAAACTTCATTCATTCATTAATCGGTACTGGTAAGTTCCAGGAACGGTTTACAGGCTGATAGCTTCCTGCACAATCAAACTAAAACAAATTTTAAACTAAAGGAAGGCCGTCAAAATTGCACCTATTTAGAGCCCCTGGGCGGATATTCCTAGTAGGAATTGCCTCAGTATTTCATCAGATTCCATGGACTTCCTTAAAAAGTTTAAAGATTTTTTTCTTTTTCTTTAATACAGCCGGTGAGAGGCAGAAAAAAACAAAAATACGTTATTGAAATTTTGATTAAAAATTTTTTTTTTGTAAAAAGAGTATATTTAGTACTTTCAAAGTGAATCTTGCTTTTGGAATAAAATGCGACAATATTTATTCATAACAATTTGCGACCTGTTACAATTATTTAAACCAAATTGATATCTTAAAACACAAATAACTTAAGATTTTATTTGATAGGAGCCTTGATAGAAAAGTACGTGGTTTATAAATGAAAGTATCATGTAATATATGTCATTCAAGGAGCCTTTAAAAGATGTTATTGCCTCTGTTCATTCATGCGTCACCAAAATGTACCTTATGTAACCTTTTTATACATATCTTTACTTCCTCTTTATGAAATGTAAACACTATTTGGTCATGTAAACATAACTCTTTATAGCGATCGATCTGTCTGTCTGTTGGATTATGTTTTAGTCGGTAAGTTTTGTCGTTCAATTCAATTCGTTTAATTTATTATCATTATTTTATCATTTATTCAAATTACAATAATTATTCTTCAAAGAAAATTGCATTTTTATATGTTTGTAATGTATTAAAACTGTAAACAAATAATACACGACAGACGCTAGAGACAATAATTATGTAAGTGCAATATAATGCGAGTACATTAAGGATGCACATCCGGTTTGTTTTTACTAGATTCTACTTACAGCATAGTATTACTGAAAAAAAAGTAAATACTTTAATAGAAGGTTCAAAATTTAAACTAGAGCACGTGATTAAGGAGATATTTCACACAAGCATATCTTAATTTAAAAAATACAAAATATACAATTGCGAGCTTTTATTATAATGATACCTTTTGTAAAATTAATGGGATTGAACAATGAGATTAATTTCACGCTTCATATTTAAGTTGAACACATTCATAGATTAGTCATAAATTTTATTTCGTTTCAGTTTGAAAATACATGTGATATGATATGGCTATGCATGTTATAACATTTAATGCCTAATAAATATTATAACGTTATGTAGCTGAAGCTGAAACTTTGAAATATGAATCTAAGAATTTCCATATATATTTGTAACAACTTCTCCTGTCCTACAATTTCTGTTTCAGTTTATTTTCTTATGTTTGACTACTATCATATGAGGTATTTGATAATTATATATAGTAAAAATATCCAAATTATAATACATGTCTATATACTTATATAACACTTTGTTTGTGATTTTAAAGTTGTTTGAATAAACCTTTGTAAATAAACATACAGTTATTACATAAACTTTTTCTAGTTGTTGCACTTGTATGATTAAGATAAAGTAGAATATCACGAAGTATTTAGTTCTGTTTCCTTTTCATGACTTGCCCCTTACTGAACAATATGGTTATTTTAAATTTGTTTCTATAAATAATAATAATAATAATAAATAATTTAATAATAATAATAATAAATAAAATAATAATAATAATTATAAAAATAATTAATAATAATAATAATAATAAAGTAAATAATAATAAAATAATAATAATAATAATAATAAATAATAATAATAATAATAATAATAATAATAATAAAATAATAATAATAAAAAAAAACAAAAAAAAAGCAAAAAAAAAAAAACCCGAAACAAATGGCGTTCATGTTATCAGTACATGTAGAAAGGTGCATGTTTGTGGTTTTTATCGTCAATCGATCAAATATTAAACGTTATCATCGTGAAATATGTGTTGAACTAATACATACATGTAGTTTTATTTGTATAAGCAATGAGGTGTCAGGTAGTATGCTATTAAACAAATCGATCAAGTAAAAAAACTACAACTATAAGATAAGAGAAAAATAAAGATATCACAGCATTATCAAATCGATGAACATGTGAAGTTTAATAATATTTTATATTTGTATTTAATATCTTGTGTTGATATATATGGACTTTTTTGTCTTAGTGCGATATCGTATTATATGACATAGCTCAGTTATACAATACCGGAGACTATATGGTCCAGTAAATATAAACAAAGTAACTCATAGATCATGTAACATTATATAATAATGCAAGGAGTATATCATATACCACTCCAACAAAAAAACTCGCTCAGTGAAAATATTGTGGACACAATTTGAAATACGTTCAGCGGACGTTTTATCATTTTGACGAAATTGGATATGTAAATAGCGAAAATATCTTTGTTTTTAAAGGTGAGATTTTAAATCCATCAAAAACAAATCAGAAAAAAATGAATATATATGAATGAATGTATTTTTTTTTGTAAGATTTTACAACTAACGACGAACGAAACGAACGAACGAATTCACGATTGAAACCAGCAATGAAAACAAACAAAAAATTAAACAAATAAACAAAAAAGAATGATACAAACATCAAACGTTTTAATTCGTAATATACATGTATGTAGACTCAGCACGTTCTGGTCATATAAGTTTTTTTTCCGCGTTAACTAAAGTTTCATCAAATAAATTTAGGGTAATTATTTTACATATCATGATCAAATAGATTTGTATCTAATATCAATATATTCAGGTGCATTAACCAGAACAAGAAATGGAGATACAGATTATAACCGACAGTGTAGACTATAGCATTGCTGAATTCTACGAACATTTCCATGCCGACATTCCTCTAGTAGTACAGGTGAGCCAGGGATTCCAGGGACATATCATTGAAGACACGTTTGGAAAAGGGGAGGTAATTAACATTTATCGCTGTAGCAACGCTATATGTCGCAACGCCGCTATATGTCGCAACTAACGCTAAATGTCGCAACGCTGACGCTATATGTCGCAATCAACGCTATATGTCGCAATCGCCTACCGCTAAATGTCGAACTTCGCTATATGTCGCACAAAAACGATTGCCGCAAATGTCGCAACCCCCTTGACGCTAAATTCGCACTTGGTGGAAAAGTCAAATTCAGTCAGCACATACCAATTGTTTCCATTTATATTGTAACAAAACTACCTTTCATAAAAAACAATATATCGCATTAAGGTTAATCGGTAACAAAATGAAATTAAATATAAGCCGCGTTGAATTCATATCGTTACTGCGTGATGCCCTGTCTTATTACTATTTAATACAGTGAACGAAACAACAAACATCAAAATAGTTGGTAGCGGGACACACTTGAAGTCAAAGGTTAACTTTTCACTTTATCTGCTAATTGATCAAACTTCACACAAATGTTCACCGGCATAGATATGTGTCCCCATGCAGCATCAAGGTCCCTACCGCGTCAAGGTAAAGTCACACTTGAAGGTCAAAATTCTTGTCCGCTCTATATAACTTTATCATTTATTATGCGAATTTGAACAAAATTTCAAAACAACTTGTTTGTAACCCAGGCATCCGCCACCGTCGGTCTATTGAAGCATTGTCCTTTAGCACCACAAACAGTTTTCTGACAATGAAAAGCACACACGTCACAATTACATCAACTATGGTATAACAGAAAACGTGATACTTTAATATAATATATATAATTATTACAAGCGTAAAATGGCTTGCGAAACAATGTTCGATGGTAAGGCAAAAAACTGTTATTTAAAAGGCAGCTGTTTGAGTTTACCAAATTGCTTCACAGCATGTTAAAAAAAAAAAAAAAATATTTACTATGTTACACCACGAAGTTATAAATTACAATCTGTTCTTAACATTTTACTGGGTTGAATGGGAATCGTTACTATAGTATAATTATAATAGTAAAATATTTCCTAATCACACGGTTTTTTGATTGTAACGGGTCTGTGATAAAAACTTTAATGCGTTAAATATTAAAAAATAACATTTCTTCATAACGGGGAACTTGTTTTCTAGTTTTAAGGCAAAAAAATTAGATGGATAGTTTCAGATATGCATTTTGTATTTATGAGAATGTAACACATTTTTGCGTGTTTGTCCAATACAAAACAGTAACAAGATTCTATGCCGTCATCCATTTCCTGAGCTTTATTGTCAACATGTAGTTCCATGATATTTAGTCTCGATTACCTACCCCCTATACATGAAAATCTGAAATCGTCCAGTCCATTGGATGCTTACAGGACATTAGAAAAAATACTTTCTTTTCATTTGACAAAAATGAAACATAAAAATGTTTTGCAACAATGCGAGAAATTTAAAATGTGTCCCAAAGTGTTAAAATTATGTACGAGACATTTTTTATTTACTTGTGTTTTTATTGGGAACTCGCAAAATAAATCGTGTAGTGCCGCAGTAATTCATGTGTGTTATTCCCTGCGGTCTGAAGACCGCAGGGTATTTTTTTTAATGCGTTTATTTAAGGTCGCCGCCGGAAAGCCCATATGGGCGACCGTACACTCAAGTCGGGCCATCCTAGAGCGTCCCGCCGAGATTTTTTTCGTCGATTTTTTTCCCAGCTTTATTGGTTGAGGAAGACCCCAAGTGCCCCTCCGGGCATTATTTCAGGCACGAGCGGGCACCTGGGTAGAACCACCGACCTTCCGTAAGCCAGCTGGATGGCTTCCTCACATGAAAGATTTCGGCCCGAGTGAGGATCGAACCTACAGGGTATTGGTACGCGTTTAACTTTTGAGGCATGAAGGAGCACATGACATGTTTTCGGTACATGGAGGAGCATGTGATCTGTAAACCGTACATGATTGGTAAATTGACCTTTTCGAAAACCTAGCTAAATACCGTTTGCCGGTACGTTACGGATTTACCTCTAGGGAATTAGTCCGAATTACACCTAATTAACAACAAAAAACTATTACGTGATATTTCTAATTTTCTATAATTATTTTACCGTTTAAGGTGGAAAAACTTAATTGATGTGTTTGAAAATTATCAATGTTTCTTTAATATCTATCTCAAATTTTATAAACAATAAATTGTTTATACTGAAAATCTACAAAATTAAAATATTCGTAGTGGCATCTGCCATACTAAATAGAGATATTTTCTGCGTAAACTTGTGTGTTTACTTTTTATATTGTTTGCTCGGAATTATTCATAAAATGGTAGGCCTATTTAATCATTTTCTTAAAAAGAAATAATTGTTTTATGTTCGACCTTCTCCGGTCTTCAACGGTCACCAGTTTTCAAAAACCTTCTTCTATATTGATCGTTTATTCAATTGTCAACTATATTCCTGATACAAACGTTGATTTATCCCCCCCCCCACACCCCCAAAAAAATGTTGAAAATAGTTAAATGAAATATCTTTATATCATTAAAATGTTCACCGCAGGAAACCATTTTATTTGTTATTTATTTGCAATGTATCAGCCAAAGGATTCCGACCGAATTATCAACGATTTATTGCACAGACACGCAGAATTATTCCCTGCGGTGTGGAGACCGCAGGGTATTGGTACGCGCATGGAGGAGCACGTGACTTGTTTTCGGTACATGGAGAACCATGTGATCTATAAACCGTACATGATTGGTTAATTGACCTTTTCGAAAACCTAGCTAAATACCGTTTGCCGGTACGTTACGGATTTACCTCTAGGGAATTAGTCCGAATTACACCTAATTAACAACAAAAAACTATTACATACGTGATATATCTTATTTTCTATAATTATTTTACCGTTTAAGGTGGAAAAACTTGAATGATGTGTTTGAAAATTATCAACGTTTCTTTAATATCTGTCTCAAATTTTACAAACAATAAATTGTTTATACTGAAAATCTACAAAATTAAAATATTCGTAGTGGCTTCGCCATAATAAATATAGATATTTTCTGCTTGAACTTGTGTGTTTACTTTATTTTTATTTTATTTTTGCTCGAAATTATTCATTAAATGGTATGCCTATTTAATCATTTTCTAAAAAGAAATAATTCTTTTATGTTCGACCTTCTCCGGTTTTCAACGGTCACCAGTTTCCAAAGACCTTCTTCTATATCGATCGATTATTGTCAACTATATTCCTGATACAAATGTTGAAAATAGTTAAATGAAATATTTTATATCATTAAAACATTAAAAATGTTCCCCGCAGGAAACCATTTTACTTGGTTAGGTTTTGGTACATTTAATGCTATAAGCAGTGAACAATAAGCAGTAAGCCGTAAGCAGTTGACAGTAGGCAATTGACAGTAAGCAGTTGACAGTAAGCAGTAGGCAGTTAACAGTAGGCAGTTGTTAGTCAGAAGTAGACAGAAAGCAGTCAAAAACAGTTGGCTGTCGTTTATGGAATTCCATGTTATAGTGCATGCATTTATTAATTTATCAGTGAATTCCTTTAAATGTTGTTCTAAGAATAAATATGTACCTGTAAACTATTAAAGTAAATTAGGAGGCAGAAAAATACCAAGGGTCCAACCGGGTTTTGAACCACAGACCTCTTGGTCCGTAGACGGACACCTCAACCACGTAGTTAAAGGGTTAATCTAACAGCAAGGCTGATGGAAGTGGCCTATATACCTACAACCACTATACTCCTTCCCTCTTTACTTTTCAGAGCTAGCCAGCTCTCCTGAATGACACTCCCTGCTTACCGCATGAGTCGTCAAACACTTCTGACACCATTAAAGTAAATTAGGAGGCAGAAAAATACCAAGGGTCCTACCGGGTTTTGAACAACAGACCTCTTGGTCCGTAGGCGGACACCTCAACCACATCGCTAAAGGGTTTACCCAACAGCAAGGCTGTTGGAAGCGGACTATATACCACTGCACTATATTGTGTTTGACCTCCAGAACGGCAACTATTTCGGCAACTGAATAATTTTTTGACCAATATAGTTGTAATAGGTCGTCCATTTTTATTTTAATGCTATAAGCAGTGAATAATAAGTAGTAAGCCGTAAGCAGTTGACGGTAAGCAGTTGACAGTAAGCAGTAGGCAGTCAACATTTGACAATTCCATAGTATATTGATTCATTAATGTTCCCAAAGAAATATTGAGATAATATATAAAAAGTTATGAAAGTATAACAATTCTGTCATAAACCTAAATCAATACACCGCATAGTTACGAATATCGATCAACAGATCAATTGGGTACATGTATTATTTAATACTTACATGTAGTAAAGCCTATCTAGTCAGATTATGAACAGGTATAATATAATATATATATTAAGATATAGTTCCCCCTTAGCATTAACAAGCGGTTTGCTCAGTCATGTCAAATATACATGCATATCTAAATGTTTTTGTTGATGCATTTTGTGCGAAAGACATCCTCAAAGAGAAAGTTTGATCTCACACCTGGTCCGTGGTTGAGAACCAAATCCATCCCTTTTATCAAAAACCGTGTCTATGGCCATACAAGGTTTTTGCCATAGACCGCGAAATACAACTTTTGTTTGCTTACTAGGATATGTTTTCGTGTGTAAATGGTATAAACTTTAAATGTTTTAACACTTACTTTTTGTTTCAGTTCCATCTGTTACTTTCCTACTAAGTGCGACATTTAGCGTCAAGGGGTTGCGACATTTAGCGGCAATCGATTTTTGTGCGACATATAGCGGCAACGTTGCGACATTTAGCGGTAGGCGATTGCGACATATAGCGTTGATTGCGACATATAGCGTCAGCGTTGCGACATTTAGCGTTAGTTGCGACATATAGCGGCGTTGCGACATATAGCGTTGCTACAATTGCTTCCCAAATTGACGGTTTATTTTAAAGATTATAAACTTAACATATGACGTTTTACATTTCTTGGAGTTTTGACATTTTGGGCCTTTCCAGGTCATGAAGTAACGCAGGTACTTGGTGGTAAAATAAAAGATATTGATCAGTTTCATGGTCATCTTTAGATTTCTTTGTCATAAAGTAACAGTGTAATACTCATTAAATAACACGGTAAGGTTTCTTAGGTTGCTTGGTCATAAAGTAACACGTTTAGGTTGCTTGGCCATAAATTAACATGTATACTTTTTTCTTGATCATTATGTAACAAATTAAGCTCTCTTGGCCATAAAGTAAAACATTAAGTTTTCTTGGTCATAGAGTAACACAGTCATTTATTTTATGCTTTTCAGTTGATTACTGATTTATCCGTGAACATTATATTTGATAATTTCACAGTGAAAATTATCAAAATATAATTTCACACTTTTCAATGACGAAACAACTGTTTTTAAGATTTTCCCCATGTGGTACCTCAATTTTATTTTTGCTGACAATTCTGACAATGTCAGGCTGTTTAAAGAAAAGCAAAGCTGAAATTGATAAATAACTAATTATAAAATGTCAAAAGTAATAAAAAGAAGAAAACTTACTTCTATTCATTCAAATTCCAATAACCAAATATCGTCTCTAAATTTTTTGTTTCATTTTCACAGTCTGAAAAATACATTCCTTTCACATGCAAAACTGCTCTTGATGACTTTTGGGCATATTTAAGTATCCTACGAGCAATAACTGCCGTATGCTTTATGAAAATTTGAAAAGCAATGACAGTCATCAGCCCGAAGAATAAGTAAACAACCCAGCGTTCGTAATGCAGCCTTTGAACAATTCCAAGTTTTCCATGTTCCTAGCTGCTTTTTGAATGTTTTCACATCTGTCAACTGTTACAATCCTCAAATAAGTTTTCTTTTTTTTAAAAGGTGCATGAATAACAAATCCAAATGATATCTCTCTGAATCAAACACAATTATTTTTCTCCCGTGAAATACACAACTTTTAAAAAAGTGCGGCCGCTGTCATTTAACACAGCAAGGTCTGATATAAATTCGCAGTAAGTATCAGAAATATGGATGGATGGTTGGATTTTTTCTCCTACTAGAATGGTTCTTTTTTTATTATTAAAACAAGCGATCATTCATATTTTTTTAATTAAATGAATGATATCACCGTCAATTAACGTTGATTGTCGAACTTATTTTCAGCCCAAGACTTCTTGTATTTAATGAGAAATTCCGACTAAATGAGGCTCTCAATGGGGAAAGCCGATTTTAATATTTACATTAATATTGTGAAAATTTCGTTTTAACTTCTTTTTAAGCATAAACTAAAAAAAATTTGTTTGTTTGTTGTGTAAGATGACATTTTATCTCATCGAGTGGACTTTAAAAACAGTATCTTACACACAAACAAACTGATATCCTCTATTTATTTTATGCTTTTCAGTGAATTACTAATTTATCCTAGAAAAATATATTTGATAATTTCCCAGTAAAAACAATGAATCATGACGGAAAACTGTTAGGCTAATATTGAATAAGCTGGAAGCTCTTTATTTTGTGGATCATGTTACCAGTGACATAAAAACGGAAAATTCCGTTCTTTGAAAATATGAATTTAATATTTCTAGATTGGTCTACTGTAGGTATGGTTACTGTTTTGTAATGTATTATTTTGATAAAAACCTTTTTTTTCTTCAAAATCTATCTCTTTATGTAGACACTCTTGAAAATGCATTAGCATGATATTAACATATACATATACTTTGCGCTGATCTGTTTTCATGTGACGTTTAGATAACGAAAGAAGGCGTTTTAAGGTAATGCATTTTACCGATGGCAATTTGATAAACAATAATGCAATTGTATAATTGTCAAGAGTTTGTTGATCATTCCTTGCCACATGTATCCAATTAGTTGTTTCTTCACCATTATCCTTGTAATAGGACCACTGACACTGTCAAGGTTATGTGGCGACATTCCAGCTTTACCGATTGAGGTTTGTACGTCATTTCCGCTACGGACGGGCACCTGAGTAGAGCACGCGACGTTCCGCCATCTAGCTGGCTAGCAAATCATTACATGAAAGATTGCAAAGTCCTGACGGGATAAGAACCCACAGCGGTGAAGGGGCAAATGATTTGTCTTCAGCAACCTTAAGTGCACGGCCGCGGAGGTCCCACTTTTGTAATGTGTTATTTATTGTTACAGGTTTGAGTAACATAATATCGTTTTTTTTAACAGATTCTGTATATAGCTGCAATATCAAAACAGAAACGTGTTGCAGCTAAAGCTCACACTAAAGGATCTCACAGAGTGTTAAGTATACCTCAGGGATTCTCAGATAATCTTTGTATAAGAAGATTTGGAAAAGGTTAGTTTAGATATGATAATTGACTAGATACATATATGCACCTTTCCAGAAAGCTTATTGTTAACTTATTGCTTTTACATCATTTTTGAACCACGATCCTACCCCGTCCTCACCCCCTCCCCAGTATTGGGTATTTATTAAAATTGGTTAACATCCGGAAAGCCCAGTTGTAGTTCGCCCGGCTGATTCAACACTCACACCGTATTATAAATATCATAAAAGAAAAAAAGAAATCAAATGTTCGGTTCTTATAACTTCTATATTATTTCACTAATAAAGCGTTTCTCAAATCTTGTAGGGTAAACTGAATTTTCCTGTCCCATAACACAAAAGAATGATAACAGATAGGCTTGTGCAGTTGTTCTTATTTGTTTTCAGAAAAAATGAATGATACAATCTGTTTAAATTTTAAACTTAAAAATAGATATTATTACATGGCAATTAGTGCATTTTGATTCATTACATTCTATGAATATCGCTCTGTCTCGACTAATTTTTTATCGTCCTCGTATTGTGTAGAAAAGCTAGCCAGATGTGCGTTTTACAATATAAGTGAGACACTTATCAATGTTAAACCAAAGTGCAATGTAAATATTAAAATACCAGTATGAATAACACGTTAAAATCATACTAAATCATACAGTATTATTTTTTTAAATAACTTATTATTATGTATGTTTATATATTTCCATTCTCTTCTCAAATTTGGCAAAGCTGAATAATTAAATTGAAATTGAATTATTGTATCATAGTTTGAAGACTTTTCTGTTGAAAATGTTTCAGAATTTAAGTGTATACATATACATGCACAGTGCGTTAACTGGAGTGCATGGAGTGCAGGTATTAGTTACCCGCACCCCAGAGCATGCCCATTGATTGCTTCATTTTTTCCCGTGGTTCACTTATTGTTACGACAGAGATAGGGATAACGGTAGAAATATCATATTTATGGTCGTTCATGTTTCGGGGGGGGGGGGGGTCATTTTGTTACAACAGGAAACGTGATTTTATTTTTGCCTATGATACAATAGAGAAAGAACATCAAAGATCTATACACGGAGCTATGCTCCCTCGTATAAATCAGATAGCCTCTTATTTCGATGCTCTTTCTGATACATAATTCATCGTCAAAACTCTTACGGTACAACCCATGATTTTGTTAATACCGGAAATGCATTCCGTTGTGTGGGGATGGGGACTTGAGTAAATTAGTTTTGATGTGTTAGATAGGTGTTTGTCTAGAAAGTATAGGGGTGATTCTTTTATTTTTATGTATGTGGGGGTGGGTGATTCTGTTATTGTAATGTGGATTTTGCTCTACAGACGGTCTCAGGTCACAGGATATATTGTATTTACTTGTATTTTTACTTATTACAGCTGGCCATGAACAAACTATGTCAGACATTCTGAAACATAATAGACTTCCGGTGACTGTACAATATCCACCAAACGACATCATTATATTCGGCAACAAAAGATTCAACTCGTCAAATATTCCACGGCTGGAAATTGTAAAAGCATTTGAAGAAATATATTTACTTGGAAACTACTTAACAGATGGTATAAGTATTAACATCCTTAATGTTTTTATTGGGTATATTTTTTTAACAATTTGACTAAAGCTCAGATGTAGTTATTTCTTGCATGTAGATGTGATGATTACCGAATAAGTTTCGCCTTCATTGTAATTCGGATTTCCCGAGAATGTTATCTTTTAACGTTTTCAGGGTTAAAATAATGAAAGCACACTTTTGTTTAAAAGATCACAAGAAAGTGAATACCTATGGGTGGATGTCAGTTACTTGTTGTCATTAATTTCTTATCCTTTAGGTCATTGCTTCTATATTTAACTTGTCCAGACACTGCTTAAGGCGGTGCTAGTGGGCTTATAACCTTCGTTGCATTAAAAGTTAATGAAACATTATTAGTTTAATATTTGTGTTTCACCTATGTTGTTTATCCCGAGATATTTGTATATACTTTTAAAAAATTCTTATACATTATTTTAGCATTTATTCAGTAGTATTACCGCCAATACTTTGTATATTGTGTTGAGAATGACATAAAATTTCCGTTGAAAATAAAGTATATACTTTGTTTTATGAAACAGGTAAGTTAGGGAAAGAAATCATTCATCTACCCCTATATCTGTCACAGCTAAGATTACGTCTTGTTACTGGAATAAAAGGTCTGACGGAGGAGGGCTGGGTCAGGCATTGTGACGCGTTGATGGAGGAAAGCAAACAAATTGAATACGATCTTCTGTTTGGAAATCAATGTATGTTTATTAATTCTTATCACAAAGTTGATATTTCCCAGTTTCGTTTATTTTGTTTAATAAATAGCTTACTCGGTAGGGTTGCTTTTTGAAAGAAAATGTTGATGATTTCATGAATACGAGTAATGGAAGATGTTATCTTTTTTTTCTATCTATATTTATGCATATCTTAGAGAAATTTACCTTTCATTAAATATGAGTTGCTGAATTCTATACAAATGGCAATACAGCAAAAAAGATCTTTACGGTTCAGATTTCCGTTTCGTTTCAATATAAAGCCTGCACATTCAATTTCCCTATTACTCACGTATCACTTGGCCCTCATTGCTGCCTGAAATAATGCACGACGGGGCAAATGTGGTCTTCCTACACCAGTAAAGCAAGAAAGTCGGCATATGACATAAACTGTGTTTTTTCCGTCGTAAAAGCCAACTAAATTTAAATAAATAAAAAAAAATCAGTATATTTTGTCAACAAGAATGACAAAAGCATTAGAGTCTAGTAAAGACCTTGGGTAAGAGTAAAGATAACTATGATATCATGTCTTGTTTTTTATGTATCTCTAGATGTTGCGGAATACGACCACTCTGACATCAGTCCAAATACAAAATATGCTTACATAGAACCACTACATTATGATGATATGTTCAACTTGATGCTTCGTTGGCCGGAATGCCATTTAGGAGGTCAATCAAGGGACTCATCTTCTTCGTCTTCTTCCTCTTCTTCGACAGGCAAAGACAAACAATACGTGACACACGAAATGGGTGGGACGTGAATCTTATGTAATATAATAGACTGATAAGTCCTTTTAACGAGGATTAAGAAAAATTAATATCCAAGATGAATTTATTGGATTTATTCTAAAAAGCAACACATCATTTCATTTAGTCAACTAGTTAAGCAATTTGAACGAGATGAAATATTTTAGTTATCTTTGCAATGAACATTGGATTAAAAAAAGCTTTAAAAAACCCTAAACAACCCAACAACAACAAAAATAGCTTTTTGCTTTTTCCATCTTAACTATTTGCTTTGTGGGGAAAAGTGACATAAAGATACTATCGTTTGCTTAAGTTTAGAATTTTGTTACATTTTCTGCGGGAAAACAACATCATCATCAACAACCACAACAACAACAACAACAACAACAACAACATTCAAACCGTCAAAATAGCCTGGTATGTGATAATACGTTTAAGCATTTGACGTTTTGTCCGTCAACAAGCTGTCCGCAGGAAAATGATTTAAAAGGAAAAGGGTGAACGTTATGTGGTTATTACGCCGAAAAATAATCTTAAAATAGTCGTACAAATGCAAACTGTAGTTTTTCAGTGTTACATAATTATGATTATATTCATACTAGTACAAAATATATTAGCATTTAGTTTTATAATAATTATATTGCCTTTTCTTAGAATTTCGACTTTATATACGAGTATTTATATTCTTTTTGACCTTTTTGTACCACAATTAGAACATTTGCTAGAGATATTGATAGCGTCCGTTTTGCAATACGATACCATAGATGAACGCAAAACTGTATTTGATGTGAGCTCAAATGCAATCATGCTTTTTTGGCATATCTAGTTTTAGTCTTGTAGTCATGAAATGCAAAAGGGACGGACAATCCCAGAAAAATATTTAAGATTAAAAGCATTTGATATATATTTGTTAGGACAATAAATACTCAAATCACTTTATTTGTTTATTTGACAACAGTTTAAGCATAATCAATGCTTTTTTTAAAATCATCATAAAAAACTGATGGCGTACTCCTTCAATGATAAAAAGGTCATAAAATTACCATGTAGGGGAGATAACTAACTATATTAAAGTGTACATATTAATGTTTGTTTATCTAAAGTCAATAATTAACATCATCATTAATCTTGACTGTAAGACATTGCGTGTTTGACTAACTGGAATAAGTTATCTTTTATTAACTTTATTACAAGTAACACCCGGTATATATTCCGTACATACATATTATCTAGATAATATATTTTGTACATAAAATCTTGTGTTTCACTTAATGGTGATTTTTTGGATGCATGAATTGAGTCCGTCGAGTGAAGGTGAGAATCTGTCGCCTTTCTTGTTCGCACCTATCTTAACGATTTACAGACCAGCAGTATTGAAGCTTCAAGTGGCATACCTGTAAAATTTGTAATAAAGACAGATTTATAACTCATTTAAATCTACATTAGAATTAAAATCATATTTTAAACTATTGTCGCATTGTGACGCATTACATTTGTTCAAATTTCGATCTGCTAATTATAGATTTCCTGTTGAAACCGGCAGGAGGGACGGAACATAATTCAATAGCAGACAGTGTACACTTTGTGACCTAGATGAGTGAGGAACCGAAAAACATTATCTATTATGTTGTCCTTTCTTTAAGTTTTAGCGGTCAATTCTTATCAGCAGTTTTAAACGAATAGTTTGATGAATGTGAAATCAAAACTTTTATCTGTTTTATTTTTTTTTATATGTTTTCCCCTCATAGTGTTCTTATGTACCTAATATAATTAAAGAGTATGTTCTGTTTTGTTCGGAATATATTGTACGGAATATATTGTACGGAATATATACCATTTGCGCATAATACCTGTTGAAGACTTTCGCGTTGAAACATTGTTTTTTATGATTAAAATATTATATTCAGAAGATGTCACTGGGATATACTTCAATATTACTGTTTTAAGATCTGTTCATTCAATAAAAAATACTACGCTTCGAGTAGAACAATGAATTTTTCTCTTGTAGATTTCGGCAAAATGTACAGTTTGTCATGTAATTTCTTATAACAGTGAAATATATTTTTTGATATTTACAGATTATATTATAGTTCTATAATTTTCGATATTATCATAGTTGTTTATATTTCTATTATTTGTTGTTGAAATAAAGTATGTGATATAATTATATACAATTATGTGTTGTCAATTCTTCTTTGAAGTCCTCAAAGACATGGCATTTGTACACCATGATAACAGATAAAATTAACAGTTTTTTTAAACGTTCAAACTCTAATTTCCATTTTAGGTTTGCATCAAGTAAACACCATACACATCTTTTTATAATAATAACTGTGAATAATGGCGGCATATTAAGTTAACAAGTGCTAGGTAATTAGAAACATAATACCTAAATAAACATATATCAAATAAACATTATTCAAGTAAATAATAATAATAATAATAATAATAATAATAATAATACTGATAATAATAATAATTATTATAATAAAGACTTTATTTAACGAGAGAACTCATTTGAACAACATAACAATCTTCCATGAGGCCCTCAACAAGGAACAATATAAATTTAACATATTCAAACTATAAAAATACATATATGTAAATACATACACGAGATTATCAATTTGTATACATCGACGTGTGATTATATCTCAAGTATGAAGTTTTAAAATGGTTCACAGATGTAGCAGACTTGATATGTGAAAAGGTCATCCAGCGTAGTTCAGAAAATAGTTCAGCAGATGGAGGTCATAATCTTTGTCTAGAATTAGTCTTTCAGCTCTCTTTTGGAGCTTAATGAGTTTATCTTCTAGAAAAGACGTACAGTTAACGTAAATTATGCAACAATAGTCAAGATATGGTAAAATATATGCACTGTAAAACATTTTACGTACAGGTATAGATATGAATAATTTTATACGAGATAATAAATGTAATAATGAGTTGTATTGTTTTAGAACATTATCAATATGACTTTGCCAAGATAACGTGTTATTAATTTTAATACCCAATATTTTTTCTTCAGAACAATTTGCTTTGTTTTATACAAAATACAAGAATCACTTTCACAAATATTATTTTGCTTATGTTTTGAGGAAATATACATGACCTTCGTTTTGTTAGCATTGATAGACATGCGATTCAAATCACACCATTTGTTGGCATTTAAAAGATCTTGAGAAAGAGATTCAACTACTCTATTAAGGGATACATCAGAGGTAGAAAGAGTGGTGTCATCAGCAAAAATATATGTTTTTTGTTTTTTTCCATAGACAAGGGCAGGTCATTGATATAGATTAAAAACAGTATGGAACCTAGAACTGAGCCCTGAGGAACTCCAGTAGTTACTGAACATGACTCTGAATATAAACCGGATATGTAAGTTTGTTGTGTTCTGCAATCTAAATAGGAGGAAAACCAGAAAACTGTTGAAGGGTCTAGGTTATACATTCTAAGCTTTTCAATAATAATAGAGTGATCCACATAGTCAAAAGCTTTAGAGAGATCAAGGGAAATTGAACCAACTATTTCGTTTTTGTCAATTGCTGAAATCTAATCATCAATAATTCTAATCAGTGCAGTTTGACATGAATGATTTGACCTGAATCCAGACTGACGTTGGTATAGAAGTTGATTTTTCTCAAGGTACTGCTTTAAATGTGGACTGACATGACGTTCAAGAATAAGTGATATCAAGGGAAGTATGGGAATTGGCCTATAATTTCTTTTATCACTTTTAGAACCCTTTTTATGTAAAGGAATAACTTTTGGCATTTCTAAACGATTTAGGAAATGTATTGTTTAGAATGCTATTATTGAATATAGTGTAACAAGGTTGTCATCATCATTATCAATAAAATTTGTTAGAACCTTAGATTTGTAACGAGATAATTCAGTTAGACCAGTCCATAATTTCTTTGGGTTGAATTTGTTTTGATTGATGGTATCATTATAATATTGTCGCTTAGAACCATATATGAGAGCCTTAACGTGTTGTTTTCATATGTTGTAATTATATGTGTCATTAACTCAATGAAACTGGTGTTTTATTTTAATAGCATCGTGGATGTTTTTATTAATCCAGTTAAGAAGCATTTAATAAAAATGCTCTTGAAAAACAGCCTCCCTACATTCTGGTACTGAGTTCGGTCAAAAACGTTCTGAGGAAGTTTTTTTGTGAATGAAATTGAGGCCACCAATTATTTACAAAGTCTACAAAGTTTGAAAATATCATCACTGTTTTTCTTGGCTACAAGATAATAAGTCGTGGTCACAAGATAATAAGTTGTGGCCACAAGATAATAACTCGTGGCAACGAGATAATATCTTGAGACCTCAAGATAATAAGTCGTTGCTACAAGATAAAATAAAACTGCAAATGTCACCTCTATGCCATCATATTTATATTATTAGACAACCGTGCGCAATTCTGTTGAAATAAAAGTCGAACTAATGAAGTAGACGATCTGTCGGAGTTCTCTTTGTGTCGGAGTTATCTTTGTGTCGGAGTTATCTTTGTATCTGCTGAATTATAAATCCGTCAACATTATAGATATATGGCATGTTATAAGGTTGTTGTGAAATATAACATTCGTCCAATCATACAGCCATATACTTATAACCAGTCAAATATTTTTTATAACTGATGACATTATCTATTATCTATCTTAAGATCAAATATATTCACAAAAATTTCCGCGCTGGGAGTTCTGACAGGTATCCGCCATTTATTGCACAATTCTGCGTTACCCTTTTCACGAATCGTGCGTTATTTTCACATTCCGGTGTAAATGGATATACACGGTGTTGTGTAAAAAGCTATATGCCTATAAACAAAGTTTCGAACCAACCATTACTGAGTTATGAGTGTGAAGATTTTTGCTCAATGAAACAACGACTTGCTCCCGACGGGATTTGAACTTAAGATCATTAGATTTCAAGTGAAGCGTTAAAAACTCGGCCGTGCCGCCACTAACACACTTAATTTGACATTCAAATTCAGCCATGTCCTCATGTTCTACCGTATTTTAATATTTCTTTTTTATGTTCACAACAGTTCTTTTTTGATATATAAACAAACTTGAACTCTTACCGGTATATAATAAATTTCTTTAAACAGAATCATTGTTTTGAAGTATCGTGCGTGTTTCTATTTTGTCTCTGATTTTTATCAACATATACTTCTTAAACTTTAACGAATAGAAATGTGTATTTTATTTTAACATAAGTAGAGGATTTGCCAAAAATATATCATATGAAGAATACAAAGTTTTTATGTTGAAATTTGCTAAAGTCACAATGGTTTATTCATGTGACTTCCCGCTCTACCCAAATGTAAACCCGACAATAACACGGAAATAGTTGACACTGCGTCGTTTTTCGTTATAAATCATATGAAAAAAGTTTCTCACTTCTTTATATTAATATTTACGAGAACGTCTCGCGGTGACAAGTTATAAATTAAATTGAAATACTGCGTTTCAGTATTACTTTAAATTGTGGGACTTTAATTGAAGTACTGTGGACTACACCACAAAGTAAGTAAACATTTTTTCTAGATAGAAAAACGCAATCGGAACACCTCACCTATTATTGTGCGCGTGTGTTTAGCTTTGTTTACCCTTGCACCGGAAAATTACCATATGGGCGAGCATTCGACGAATATTCATTATAATATTGGAATTAACACTACGTGTTTCAGAGTTTATTAGTTTATTTCAGTCTCTTTCATATACATAAAACATATTAAAATTGATAAAAAGTACATATGACCATTCTACAATAGAATTATAGGAGACTATATTATGTACATACTTGAAGTATCATTATCCCTATACAATTGATAGTTTGTTCCTACTGATAACAGTTAAACAACATTATAAGAACATTTAACATAATAAAAGTTAGACTATCCCCACGTGTTTTTAGATGTAAATAAACTCAGATGGTGTTATCTTTGTATGCAAAGGACGAATAAAGTCAATTTCGGTAAAATTATAATTGAAAAATGTCCGACAATCATTAAAGAATGGACATCGTTAACCAATAATAACCAAATATCGAAACATTGTATACAGATGATAAGTCCGCTCTCTAAAACCATAACAGTTTGTTTATAAATAATGTCCTTTTTACTGTATATCTATAAATTTGCCTAATTTCAGTAGACTAAGTGAACATGTACAAGCTATAATAAATATAAAGTAATTCATCAAATACAAGTCTCAATATAACAGTCATGTTTTCATGTTTAGTTTTTAGTACTATTAGTAAGTTATGTTAGACCGAAATATCGTGTACGTTTTGTGTATTCATACTATTGTGTCCGAGGTCCTCATCCTTAGTATGAGGGAAAGGGCCGAGCAGATGCGAATATTAAAAAATCCATGAATTTTGAATGAAGGCAATTTGCATTTATTTGAAAAGAATTTTGTTTACTACACATACTTAATTAAAGGAAATGTGTAGAAAACTCTAAGCTTATAGACACACTTTTTGGAAAACCATGATAAGCATTGAGAGCGAAAGTCTTTTGCTCAAGGAAAAGGTTTTCAGTGATGAAAATTTGTACAAAGATATTTTAGTTATTGAAATGCTAGGGGGTGGGTGGGGTTTTTGGTTAACACTTGCCAGTGCAACCAGCAGATAGCCAGGCCAATCTGTGAAATGTTTAATGTTTATGTTTGCGCAGACTGTTAAATTATTGACTTTTTAAATATTTTAACAGGTATCTTGATACAGATTTAGAAAGCAATTTGCAATGAAATATTGTTTGCCTCTTAAGCTATTTTGGCATTTAATATAATTACAGCGAATAAGTATTATGTATGAAAGTCAAAATACTTTTTGTTTTCATTTTGCTACCTTTACGACATATTACACATCAAGCGCTTCTTCAGTTGTAAAAACATCTAACATGACTGCTGCTAATCCATTATTCTAACATTATTAAATATCTTTTTGCTTTTTCTAACGAAACATAATTATGCATTTCTGAGAAATAATGCGCCTTTAAAATGGCTGAAATTAGGAACAATCCAAATAAGTTTCCAGAAAATACGTACAAATATTATTCAATTATAAAACACGTCAAACATTTAGAGGAAATAATAAAAGTCATAATCCCATAAAACACTTCTCTTTTTTATGGTGGCCATTTCAAACCCGCGTTTTATTATAAAATGCCACGGGCACCAGCCTTTCTGCTGAAATGCAGTTTTAAAATGGATGCTACCGGCCACCATACTTTTATGTTTATTCATATTGCGTGCGGTTTGTTTTTGTTTTACTGGTTTAAAGCCAATTTTGAATGTTTTAAGATAAAGAATTTTAAAGCGTCTGGTTTATAACTAGCGATGTAAATTAAGTGCTATAAATAGCACAAAAGAGTACATAAGGACTTGAAAGGTGAAGCTTAAAGGCAAATGGAAAAACAAATTAGTGAAACTAGGTTTACCACAGATTTTGAGAAATCACCCCTATTTTTTGAGAGGAAGGGGGGGGGGGGGGTTTAAAAGATCAACAAATGTAATAAATTCTCACTTTCAATAAAAATCCCCCCTGTTTTTCGAATCCTAGAATAGAAACTGGGTTTACGTTGCTTAAAAAGCAGGAAAGGAAGTAAAAAAATGCTGTTGAGCTGTCAGGGTGGTGAAACCGTTCTGATTTTGATATATAAAGTTTGAATTTTCTCAAAGAAAATGCCATTATATAAGCCTGTGATGTTTGGGTTGCAAAAAAGTAGTTTGTTTGCAAAAGGTGTTGTTGGAGATATAAAATAAAAGAAAGTGATGATAAATGATTTAAATAGCCCCATTTCGTGCAACCTAGTATTTCCTTTCACCATTATATTTTTGGTTGGTGTAGATTTGTTATAACAGATACGTGGAAAGCGTCGATAGATTATGTATATTGAGAGCTCGAAACTTTTATAGCACATTGGATTGTGTCCCAAAGATCAAGTTCAGATTGAAGTGCCGAGCAGCAACAGATAAACAATATAGTACAGTGTTCAGGTACTTGGCCAATGATTTACTTTTTTGGAAACTATAGCAGAGAAAAAGCTTTTATGAAATAAAAAAAAACATTTCTGAGACATAATTGGCCTTTAACAATGAAATATGTGTATAACTGTATGCAAGAGAGGCATAAACTTTTATTTGGAAACGGCTGTGTAACAGGTTTTCTTCAGAGGATGGCAGAATCAAAAGAAAGATTGGTTGAAGGAATAGATAATTAAAGTGAAATGATCAAAATTATGTCGACAACTTACAATTCATTTTATATGATTAAACAATAGCATTAATGACTAAAATAGCCAATTTTATATCTCAATTTACCATAATTATATATTTGATATTTAGGTATAAGAATCTAAGAATCTGGAAGCTATTACTTAGGATGTAAGATATAAGAAGTTACAGTAAGACGAGTTTATTAAGGCCGTTGAATTCGAACCACTTGTTACTCACCTCACATCTCGTCAGGGACTTCGGATAATTTTATGCGAGGAAGCTATTCAGCAAGCTTCCGAAATGCTCGGTTGTGCTTGCTCAAGTACCCGCTTGTGCTTGAAATAACACGCAGGGGGTACCTGTGGTGGGTAGTCCTATACAGTTAAAGCTGGAAAGTCGAGATACGATTTTTAAAAAAAGGTTCGTTATGACTTAAAACCGAAAGAGATAAAAAAAGTATAAAGGGAATAAAAAGAACTTCTATTTGAGACTCAATGAAATTGGTCATGCTTATTTATTCGTTTCGCATCATATTTATATGGAATGTCGCTATGTACATAGTGAATGCTTATACAAACTAGTAAGCATAGTAAACTAGTAATGCATTCAAGTTGTGTTTATGGCTCAAGATTAAAGATATACATCTAAGTAGTAATATAAATCCGTGATCTACATAAGTGGTGTACATAGTAAAGTATTGAACAGTGAAAATTAATGTTTAGGTTATAAAAGCTAATATTAATTGATTGTGTCAAGACTTTTATTTTTTTTTATTTGCCTTTCAAACGGAGTATAAATGCGGTGATTGGTCATTTGCGGGCAAGCCTGCTTAGCACAGTAAGGAGAATATCGGATTTGTAAACCAGGGACAGCTGATTTGATCCTCGGTGAGGAGGAATTTCTGACATCGTGACAAGTAAGACTTATGGTCAATTGTCTCACACTTACGTAGAATTGGTAATTTCTGGTGGATTAGCCGGGAGAGCCGTTTACAAGGGTCAGTTGTAGATAAATGACCAAAACATGTTAAAACAGAAAAACAATAGGGAAAATTGCATGGCATTTTCAGTTCATTAGCTAGTTTGATTATAAATAAATCTGGACCCCTTATTAGAAATATGGTATTCTGTTGTTTGGCAATATTGACCTGAGACATTTGAATATTCAATAAACTTTGTGGGTAATTATCGCCTCGGATTCCGAAGTAAAATTTACGGATTATGTATTGTATAACGGTATATGTATAAGTAATAGAAAGAGCACCGAAACACGAGGCTATCTGATTTGTACGAGGGGCGTAGCCCCCGAGTATAAATTAGATTGCCGAGTGTTTTGGTGTTCTTTCTCTTTTGTATCATAGTCAAACATAAGAAACGTTCCCTGTTGTCACAATATGAAACCCCAGAAAAAAGTAACCAATGAACGAGCATCTGAATATTATATTTCTGTCGCTTTCCCTTTCTCTGTCGTCACAATAACTAAACCCTAGCCAAAATGAACCAATCAATGGGCATGCTCTGGAGTGCGGGTTACTAATACCTGCACTCCAGTTAACGCACTGTGCATGTATATGTATACGATTTAACTCTGACACATTTTCATCAGAAAGGTCCCCAAACTATGATACAACTTAAAATTACAGCATAACACTTACCTAACTTGCTGTTAGACTACCAGTTAGTTTCAAATTGAAGATTGTATGTTGTTTTCTTGTATGATTTTTCAAAACTTGACCACTATGTTTTATGCATGCGAATCACTCATTGTATGACTTCACATATAGAAACAAATGTAAAAATTATTTATTCATCAAAATGATGAAAAAATAAGAAATGTTAGAAATGAAACACACGATTTTTGAACTCATATTTCATATAACTAAAAGAAATAAAAAACATCATTTTGTGGAAATTACACAATTGGTTTGTTAAAGAACCGAACTTGCAACTTCATGGCCACAATTCCGTCGCATTTACCAGTAGACGATAGAACAGTATTTATTGATTTAAGTTTTAAGATCTATATTATCGTTACAAGAGCCATGTCAACATGGCCATCCCCCGCCGAATGTGTTTGCTCATTGGAAGAATGTATATGTAGTAGAGCGGAATAATTCTATTTTAAGAGGTCTTTTGGTAATGAAAACTGATGGCTATAGTGATTACAGATTTGAAACCTATGTGAATACTGATGGCTGAAAATAACAAAGGGCAATTACTGAAAAATAATGCAGGGTAGGTTATCATTATTGTGTGCTGCATCCCTCCTCAGTAAAATCTATCCACCTATGAAGTTTCAAGTTGATACCTCAAATACTTTTTGAGAAAAAATTAAAGTATGAAAAAGAACAAAGGGCAATAACTAAAAAATTATAAAAGGTAGAGTTATCATTATTGTGCAGTGCACACCTCCTGAGTCAGAGATCTATGCACCTATGAAGTTTCATTTTGATATCTCAAAGGCTTTTTGAGTTATGCTCTGGACAAAAATTAATTTTGAAAAATAACAAAGGGCAATTACTCAAAAATAATGCAGGGTAGAGTTATCATTCTTAAGCACTGCATTTCTCCTCAATGAGATCCATCCACCTTTGAAGTTTAAAGTTGATACCTCAAATACTTTTTGAGATAAGCTCTGGACAAAATAGCATGAAAAAAAGGGCAATAACTCAAAAAATGTATAGGGAAGACTTATAATTCTTGTGCACAGCATTCCTCCTCAATAAGATCTATCCACCTATGACATTTCATGTTGATATCTCAAACACTTTTTGAGTTATGCTCCAATCAGGTGAAAAATTAGGTATGAAAAATAACAAAGGGCAATAACTCAAAAATTATGAAAGGTAGAGTTATCATTCTTGTGCACTGCACACCTCCTGAGTGAGATCTATGCACCTATGAAGTTTCATGTTAATATCTCATAGGCTTTTGGAGTTATGCTCTGGACAAAAATCAATTTTGAAAAATAACAAAGGGCAATAACTCAAAAATCATGCAAGGTAGAGTTATCATTCTTGTGCACTGCACTCCTCCTCAATGAGGTCTATCCACCTTTTCAAGTTGATAACTCAAATACTTTTAGAGATATGCTCCGGACAAAAATGTCGGACGGAAGGACGGACGGAAGGACGGAAGGTCGGACGGACGGACGGAGACTATTTCTATATCCTCCGCCGAAATTTGTCGGCGGGGGATAAAAATCATAAGCGTTAATCGTAACAAATTACAGTAACTAACTAAAAACATCCCGGCAATTAATGTGTCTCAGGTCAATAATGCCAAACAATACACATACATGTTAAATAGAATACGTAAGTATTTGAATTGATGTCGATTTTATTTGGAGTGACATGTCAATATAAATCATAATTATGTTGATCACGAAATGGCGGCACGACCGAGTAGTAAACGCGTCGTACTAGTAATCTAAGATGGCTAGCTTCCCACACATTTCGAAATATAATAAATTCTGTATAAACCAAAAATCATACATGAACAAGAAACAACGGTTTAATTTCCGGAAGTGGAGTTACACGGTGCCAGGAGCAGCTGTTGTAACTTCAAAACCGGGGATAAAGTTGATGATTTTTGGCTAGAGCATTGCCAACGAACAAATGCTTGACTTGTGTTAAGTATGGTGGCTGATTTGGTACATTGCGCAAACGCGACAACACAACCTATATTTTTATCACCTTTTCGTCCTGTCGTCCTGTCATTTACGATGTACGCCAAATGGCGCGTTGCCAATCCTTCTATTTTAACCGAGAGACAATGTGACAACACGCCGCAAGACAACGCACTGTTTGGCGTACATCGTTTACAAGTGACAGGACGACAAGACGAAAATCCGAAAATGCGCCGTTTGGAGGTTTGTCCTGTTGTTACAAGCGCCATCACGACGCAGAAAAGCGTTCCAGATCAGTCACCATAGTTTAGGGATGTTTGCATATGACATATTTTCTACCAGTATAAATAGAACACAGTAACGGTTTCGTTATTAGGTTGTACCATTATGATGCAAGTTATTTTTGATTATTACATTGTGCATTCTTATTTATTATAACACAATAAAAATGGGTATCGACACGTAAGTCCGAGCAACGTATTGTTTAGAACATTAAGGGTATTATGTTTCGAGTTAAAATCTGCAAATGCGTACGTGTTTTATATGATATTTACTTCCTCAATACTTCATTGGTTTGACACCTCATTGTTCATTTTCTCTTTAATGCACGTATCAGCATTGCAATGTTTTATATTAGTCAATGTCATGTTTTGCATAGCTGGAAGTTAAACTTAAAAAGTAAGGAAAATGTAATGTATTTGAACTTTTTAACAGACATTAAACAGACTTGATTATAGTATAACATTCTATTTAAAAACTGTGAAATTCATGGGCCGCAGTTTAAATTATTTTGTCAAAGTTGTGCATCTTTATCTTCTTTCGTTGCTAATATTTCAGTAACTTAAGAAAGGGTTCGAACTAGATCTCTACACTCACTAACTTAACACTCTACCTCTGGGGAAATTAAATGAGCCGTGTCATGATAAAACCAGCACAGTGCGTTTGCGACCAGCATGGATCCAGACCAGCCTGCGCATCTGCGCAGTCTGATCAGGATCCATGCTGTTCGCTATCAGTTTCTCTACTTGTTATAGAGTTGGTAAGCGAACAGCATGGATCCTGATCAGACTGCGCGGGTGCGTAGGCTGGTCTGGATCCATGCTGGTCGCAAACCCATTATGTTAGTTTTGTCGTGACGCGGCTCAAATTTTACCTAAATTTAGGCGATAAATAGTATGCTTTATATCAGAATTATTGACACACGTATATGTCAAATTTGATGTTAGGAACAGCGAATTCGAGCTTTACATGTACTTGGTTTATTGACAAGATTTAAATATCACGTTATCTTTTCGACTTTTGCTAGTTATTAATAGGTACACCAAAATGATCTAAGGTCTTATCACCTGTTATCAGACTATCAAATACCAATATCTCGTATATCTATGTTGGCTAATTTGGTACGCTAGCGACAACACGACAAAGCGCCAAATATTAAAAGAATTCAAATACATGATATTTTTCTTAACCTTTTTCATTCTATCTTTAATCTGTGCGAAACATTAAACTGGTTAGAATAAAACAATGTCATGATAATGCATTTATAAAACAGAAAATAAACAATCACGTGACAAACTATACAAGTATTGAGGAAGTAAATATCCAGCTAAATAACTGTGTTCCTTGAAAAACTTGAAACCTTTGCACATTTGAAGCGGAAACATTATTTTCCTAATCATAATGATTACTCTCTTACTTCAACTTTTCTTCGTACCCACATATATCAACATAAATCAATGTTAGGGACATAATTGAGAAACATGCATCATTGTTGGTATAAAAGCACCTGATTTATCGACAACCTTTGATCAATGAAAGCAACAAAATCAAACGTTTAAAAATGAATAAATAAAGGGAATAAAAATAACAACAACAATCACAACAACGGCAGCAACAGCAGCACAGAACAACGAAAACAACAGCAACGATGATGATGTTGATGATGATAATAATAATAATAATAATAATGATGATGATGATGATAGACTTCTTGACCTGGCGTAACACGGTGTATTTAGTTCATATCTTTAAAGAAAGTTATATATTCATCACTTTCAATTTGATTTACTAAATGATTTTATTCCTTTTCTAATGTATATACAATATTTATTTTATCAGCCGGATGTTGTGATGGAACTAGAGTATAGTAACAGAAGAACGATTCAGTTTATAGTATTATCCGAGTTCTATTGACAACCCTTTCAATACAGACTTATCACAGGTCACGCTATCAGGTCAGTCCGCCATGATTGTCAGGAGTAACGAGGTTCCGAAAGATAAATTGCGTTAACGAGTATAGAAGCAAACCATACATGAGAGAGGTAACAGACATAGTTCTGGTTTCTGTAGTAAATACTTTTATTTCTTCGTTTAAAAGGAGAATTAAATTTTACGCTATATAAATCATTAAATAAAATATATAATTTACAAAAGACTACCCAGATATGTCTCATGTTTTGTTATTAACTTCTTATATGAAGTATATGCTTGGTTATTTTCAAATTTCTAGCTCTCTTAAGTATAACTAAGGCTTGAGATATACGGGTACACTTGGACTATGAACTTAAAGATCACTCTAGACTAAGAGCACTGACATGCAACATTAAACACTAGGATCAATATGGAATTTTGAAAGAGCAAGATAAACAGGTATTGTGAAAGAAAATAGCAGAATAATAAGGAGAATGAAGCTGTAACTAGGTGTTAAGTATACGTTATCAGAACTCCTGCTAACACAATTTTTTTTTCATGGTTTTCCGATTTACATAGATTACTGTTATGCTACAAATTAAGATTTGTCACCACTGATTGTAAGTTCGCATATAAGTCAATTATTTATAAAGATGATTATCCAAATTAAGCATTTCCAAATGTAAATAAAGGCGAGGTGTTTCAGAAAGGATTATTTTCTATAAATTCTTAGGGTCAATATTTTCCAAATTAAGAAATGAATACATGTAATTTTATTGAGTTAAATATAATGTGCACCAAATATTTGTATTAACACCATTTTTAGCATATTCTTCGCAGATGTTTAAAAATTGTTTTTATTATTTGCATAGATTATATTTATCATTATATAAGGGTTTTTTGGCAAGTGTGGTATACACCACAGTAACAATATCATCACAAAACATATGGTGATCTTTAATTTATAAAACGAGCTTCTGTGAGCATATTGGTTTTGTATACTTTAATTAACCCGAGTAAGAATATAGTATTGAACTATTTGCAACGAATTAACCTATATATCACACTATTAGCTAAATAAAATTTACAATGAAAGTAATCATTTTTTTTATTAACGAGCGTTTTGTTAATTGGAAAAAATATTTTTGCATAGCCATTAGTCAACATAGTAAGGTAATTTGCTGCTTTATCACTTTAAATAACACAGGTACTTTACATAGCCGCTGTAGCAAAACAGAGACGTGTGGTGGCTGAGACTTCACTGCACACGAGTCAAGCACTGAGAGAGCAGAGCAGAACTCTAATTGTCATTTCTAACCTTTTGGACGTTGTATCTGTTTTCTGGATAAATCTCAATTGCATTATCAAAGCATGGAAAATGTAAGAAAAATAAGTTTATTAGAGAATGTTTTAAAAAACATTATTATAAATACTCTCTATATTATGTTACCACCCATATCTTATGTTTTACATACTTTCAAAGCTTACGGGGTTCAAAAATGTTTTGGATTGCTTTTCCTCCAGTTGTAAAATGCTTTTCACAATTACCTGATTGATCAATGAAATTTTGCTTTCAATTATCTATCAGACAAAAAAAAACAACAAAAAAAAAAAAACAACAACAACAACAAGAGCAAGCAACATTGTTGTGCTAAAGGAAGTAGAGAGGATGAATAGGTTGCAGCCGAATCGCCTGAGTATTAAACTCTCAAACCAAAAAATTACATTTTCACCTGTATACACATCGCTATTGCTTTCTTGCTTTCATTGTCAATTGTCAGAAAATTGTCTCTTCAGAAATAAGTATAACTTAGGTATCTCTCACTGAGCTCACAAATCTATTATAGAGATGTTTATTTTTTATTATGGCTCGGTGCGTGAGCAATAACGCTTTAAAAGAGCACTAATACTCAAAAACACACTCGATTTGGCTTCTCGTCTGACAGTAAACAATTGAGTTTACCTCCAGCTAATAATATGGAATTCTTTATCTTAAGACTAACATGCCATGTAAAAACTAAGTTGACCTTCCCTCATTTGGAAATCTTGAGAGTAAAAGAGATTTGTCTGATATTAATGACATCTACTATGGGAACCTTATGTTGCAAAGGACACGGTACCTAAGTAAACTAACTTGTATCTGATATGGTAAATATCTGCGTATCCTATTTATTCCTAAGCAAAATAGTTCTATAAAAATAATTCTTCTAGATTAGTTCGGTAATTCCCAAGTTATAAGGTGTATAAGTTTCTTTTGTTTATTTGAATGAATATTTGTTTGTGAAAATACATGTTAGAGATGAATATTTATGATATTGTTTTTCAAGATATTGATTACGAATAGGGTACAAAAAAAACCCCGGGAGATTTGAAATTACTTTCAATCACATCAAGTTCCTTCTTTTTAGTACACAATTCTCAAAGATGTTACTCCCTATTCATTTAATATGGTTTGTATAACAACACAACAGAGAAAGGCATTAACATCGTTTTTTTATAATGTTTTCCGTCACGTGGATTAAATATCACGGAGATTGAGCAAACAAGTGGTCACTTGTTATAGAATGATTTTGTAGAATAGAATAATATAATATTTCATATCCTGATATAAGTCGTGATCTTATTTACAATCAGCTCTGAGTTTTAAACAACTCTCTGCATTTCCGAATTTCAAATTTTGAATAAATATGACACACTTTGCACTTTCGTGGCACATTTGCCCACCCAAACAAGTCACCGAAAGTTGTTTCTACTTCGCTTTTAGCGAACTTCGGGTATAACGAACGATATTTAAATGTCCAATTGAGTTCGTTATAAGTGGAGTCGACTGTATATGCTATTGTATTGTATATAAATGTTGTACTTTTTGTATCATAAATTAAACAGGAAAATTAGGAGAAACAATCATCCATATACAGGTCTATCTCATTAGTCCACCACTATACGAAATATTGCTCTCGTTGTTGCAAGGCTATGGAAGTATTTGACCGCATATTAGGCTGGATACAAGCATTGTGATTCATCTGAGCGAATAGATAAACAGCAGATTCTTACATGTATATAATCCTAAAACAAATGTGTTTCTTCGAGGTAAATGCAGCGTAAGAGAAGTTTATAATAGTATTACTTTAAAAGCATCGTAGAATTGAACGAAGACATAAATAAACAACCTATTTGAATACCTCATAACACTTTAAAATCGGCTTATTATTACATTTTGATAAAATTACACATTGCATCTTGATACACTTTTAATTTGTTTACCTAAATTGATCATGAATACATTTCTACATGACTCCTATTAATGCGTAGCTATTCAATATGCATTAAGTCCTGAATGTAAATATTCAACCAAGGCAAAATCGCAGAAACGCCTTAAATAACAGTTTTGAAACAAAATGTTTAAGAAGTTGCAGAGTAATGACCAATCAAAGGTCTAATCACATACAAAATATTATACTTTAGCAATCTAGTTACCCGCCACTGTATGGAACAATTTAATCAACATTATTACCCGATGGCCAGGACATTTGCGCAGGCAGTAAACATCAGGTATGAGTCAACGAACACGTGTGATATGAAGAGTAAAGAAAAACAAATTGAGACAGTATATTGTCTGATGAAATGCGAGATCGTTTGTGATCATTTAAGAAATACGATTTCCCTTTTACCCTTAAAACATGAAAATGTAAATGAAAGTTTGTGATAAAGAGAACAGGTGGGAATGATTATACTATCAGAGAAATAGACATTGAAATATTGCATCGTTCATTATGACATTGCTTGACCACTGATTGCAAAATTAATAAATGATGCATGCTTGAATTAATAAAAATAAAGCATAAAATTCATCAATTTCAGTGGAGCAGTCTGATGAAAACCCGTTACATTCTAATGCAAACCGTGATGTTTATGAAGACCTTGTTGGAGACAAGCAAGGGCAATTAAGCGTATACGAAGATCTCTCAGTAAATGACTCTGAACAGAAAAGTATAAAACCTATCGAAAGCATGGATCCTTTGTGAAGAAAGTTTTAACACGAACTGAAAAGAGTTGGTCTTGATAAATACGGCTTCAATTCTTTTTATCTTTCAATTGGGGAGTTGACGGGGAACCTTCTTGTTTCTTATTGGAGCGAAATGTTTTGCTTGAATGAGAAGAACTTGTTAGATCGAAGAAGAGCTTTACTAGACTGAAAGGTGTCTAAGTTATTCAAAAGAAAGAAGCAAACTGCTGCTTGACATACCATCAAAAACATGTAGAATAAAACTAAATGCAATCTCTTCCTGAAACCAAACGATCTTTATCAATCCAAAGTCTCTATTTTTACAAACCATATACATCCGGCCACTGTATCTGACCCTACAAATAGATGAAACATTTTAATGCAAGAACCTGGTAGACGAACGAAAATTATATGCTAAGACTTGAGAGATGTGTCTTGGAATGTAAAGATGAAGAAGAGAGACTGTTCCTGCTGGATACCAACCAAGAACACATAAGTACAGAAACATGAATGTTGTATAATTAGCCCGAGTACTAATGTTTACAAATAGGTATTCCAAAATTATAATCCAAAGCCACGTTTACAAGCACCAAGAAGAGTACAATCAACATCAACATCCCATATGTCCAAGACATGACTAACAATAGACCGGGAAAATAATTATTTTCAAACATGAACATTTAGATGTTTCAGTGTTCACTTATATAACTTCCGCAATGTCAATAACCTTAACACGTATACATGCAATAGCACAAGAAACAATCAACATGCTCAGCAAAAAAGAAATAAGCGGGTTTTAAGTGTGTTGAGCAAAATAGAAACAGCTCTATTTCGCCTGCAACAGAGGCATGCTAATTATTTGTTGAAAATTAGTATTTTGAACCTATGTGCCATTCATCATTGATTAATTTGGTATACCAATACTAAAAACAAGTGGCAATTACAATTATCTTGAAGACTGAAACATTTTTAATTTTGCCGTCATCATGCACTCTCTTAAGGAAGCTTTTTAATATTTATATTTCAAAGTCAAATACTTAATAGTTTTGGAGACTTTGCAATGTTGTTGCTTAAGCGGGTTCCAAGAATTTACCAATGTTGTAATTATTATTTCAAAACAGACCCATTTCATTTAGGTCCTGAGCTTACCCAACTTCCTTTTCGAACTGTCAAAGAGTTTTGATAAATTGCAGAAAATCAAATGCTGATGAGTGTAATATAATGAATGTCTGAACAAAAAAGTATGCCTTACACTCACAAGTTTAATCAGAACACCAAATTGCTTATATTAACTGCCTTACTGCACAAAATAAGCTTCTCACACGTTTTTGGTACTCAGAACCCACTGGTTATCATCAAATAAGGTTTTTTACAAATTAACAAACTGTGTTTTAATCAAAAAGTAAGATTCTTTAAATATGTACAATAAACAATTTTGGTATCTTCATTATAATGAGAGCTCTATTATGTATGTAAAGCTTATTGTAGATAATCATTGCTTGATCTGACCAGGGTTGATATATATTTTTTATTTTATTTATTTATAAAAAGAACCCAAAACATTTCTTATTATGTGCAGTATTGCCACAGTTCCTCTCTATTTTCACTGTTTTAAAGCAGATCTTAGAGCATGGATTAGTAATGGTATTCTAAGTCTTAACATGTAAATATTTTTTTTGTTCCATGTTATTTATTTTCCTCGTCAATAGGTATATGTAGGTCGAGGGTATCCTACTCTATACCGTACATTATATTTTTTGCATATAAAACATATGAATTAATATAACAATAACATTATGATAAATTCAAACATTTTTGTTTTTTTGTTAAGGAAATTATTATTAAATTTGATATTAGATAAAGTTGCCATCTGATGTACGTCTTAGAATTACTACAAAAATGTGTGCCTTGTTATTAAAATGTGTTGCATATTAAACATTTTTTTCAAGTTTAAGATCATGTTATTTGAGTGTATGACTGATCTCCATGGCAAAGCATATGATTACAACATTATTGTTATCTAATATAAAACATATGGAATACAAAATGTCTCTCCCTTGTATGAAAAATACGAGATATGTCTATGCGTGTTAGTATATGCCTCTTGATGTTTTATTGATCAAAATATGTTATAAGTTCAATTTCAGTTTTATGCTAATAGTAGCGCATATTGTCATAGTAGTACATGAAATGAAGTAATTAAAAAAAATAAACTTTTAAAAACTTGTTAAATAAATTGTGAGTAAATACCAAAACTGATTTTACCGTGTAGTTTTGATTTTAATAGACTTTGAAATATATCTGGTACTTTATTTGTTATTAAATTTTGGCATTTTTAAGTCAATATATACATAATAATAATAATAATAATAAAATAATAATAATAATAATAATAATAATAATAATAATAATAATAATAATAATAATAATAAAATTAAACATTTTTTTCTTTCCACGAGGGATCTGTAACATACTTACAAATAAAAAAAAGGAAAAAAAAAAGAAACAAAAATAAGTTTACTATTCTGGGGTTTGAACTCACGCCCCTCAGTTTCAATGCAGTTGACAGTAATTCTAGCATATCTAAATACTCTTCAAAGCGGAAGTAGTGAATAAGGGGGATCATACCTTAACTGCGAGAATTTTTCGGTTTCTAGCGATAAATATATAGATTTTTGAGATAACATTCTTTATCGTGAATGGAAATTTCATCTAGTAGCAAATCTGTATAAAATGTTAAACATTCACACACTCATTTAAATAGTTAGGCATACAAAACACGGAGAAGGCAGACGACTTGTCAAGGTCAAATCATCGCAAGTACGATGGCTGACCTGTCGTCACTTACTCGGGAGAGTGGCGCTTACAAGAGTCATTTCGTGTTAAACAACGATACGTTAGGAGTAACCGTTATCGGATAAAGAACGGCTAGAAGGAAATTCACAACGACCTGACCAGCAAGTGCGCAGATATTCTTACCCAAATGTTTAATTTCCGAAACCAGTGTAGATAGAAACCATCGTTCTTGAAATAATAGCAGAATGAAAAAATTTTGATAACATGTAAATAATATGCATAACTGACCAAGCACTGGGCAAGTATTTAGAATATCTAGGAAGACATAAAATGGTTCCTTAACTCGGAATATAATAGCAAAAAAAATATTTAAAATAAACCAAAACAATAACTAAACTTAGAAAATTTTTAAATAGTAATAGATTTCACTTTTTAAATATAGTACAAATCCCTTTATGTAAAAAAATAAACGATAAAAACGATTTAGATTTAATATTATAATATTTCCTTATTAAAAGGGTTTTTGGTGGATTCGAGTCGATTGAATCAACGACCTTAGATGCCATTTTTTTTAGATGCGGTCAATAAAGTTACATAAAAAATGCACACTGAGTCAAGTTATCTGTAATCTTTTTTAACATTTTTTTACATGAATTTATTACTCAGGATCTAGAAAGGTACATTTTGAGACCTATGTATACCTTTTTGTCAATGTCGGTTACGAATGTCGTGTCGCATGGTTCCAAAACATACAAGATTTAACATATATCGATATTGTTACATTTAATAATACAGTAGGGTGAACGTTTCGGTTGTCAAAAATAGCGTTTTTCGTGCGTCCTTTTTTGTGTAACGTGCGTGCGTATATTGAACAACGTGCGTTTGATGAAACGCTTTCTCAAGCGTGCATCGTTTACAATCGTTTTCCGTGTATCGTTTTTCGTTTATCGTGCGTTTGAGAGCGTGCGTTTGCTATCGTTTGGCGTGCGTAAGCGTCATTTTATCGTTTGGTCCAGAACGTTTAAATAGCGTGCGTCTGCGTCTGTCATTAGTTTAGAACATATAGTCTAAGCAAAATGATGGTAAACTTTATAATGATAATATTTGACAGCTTTGTTTTCAAGTAACATCTTTTCTATAAAATAACATAAATACAGTGTTGTTAACTCTAACATTCTATCTAGTGTGTGACCTTATGATGAAGTATCATGAACACCGGACATCTACGCGCGTTATTAACACCAGAGATTAGGAATTTAATTATATTTTACAGATGCCAATGATTTAATTACTCTTTCGATTGCAAAGTTTTGTTGTTATTAAAACATTCTGTGAAAAGTAGCAGACAGGGTGTAAAATTGTTTTTGGCAGAACTATCAACAAACGGGGAACGTAATTTACTTAAAAGGTACATTTGATTGTTTCGTTTGTTTTGCAAAGTTATAGGCAACTTCATATGATTGTACAGTACAGTACAGTAAAACTCTACTTGTTGTTTAGTAAATTTAGCTTGAGAACACTACAAAAGATTATGTCAATTAGCGCATTATACACAGATAAAAGACTCCGTAATATTCCCTCACATTGTTTTTAAGAGACACCTTTCTTATTTGTGAAGGGTAATTCACGGCCGGTTTTACTGTTATTGTAAATTCAAACGACCAATTAAACCTTTTACATCAAGATCAAATTGATCAATAACAAAATAATAGAAAATATAAATGTTTGATAGTTTAAACAATCAAGACTATTTTAATTTACTAACTTCATTGTTATATATGAATATAATAGAAAATATATAAATATTGCTGTTGAACGTTTTGAAACGTTTGGACGAAACATTTTATTTTTTGCGTGCGTTTCAAAGCGTTTCGAGAAAGCGTATATCGTTTTAGCGCATATCGTTTATCGTTTTGCGTGCGTTTGCGTATTTCGTTTGGTTTATAGCGTGCGTTCAACGTGCGTTCGTTTAGCGTGCAACGTGCGTGCGTTTTTTTCCCCACCCTTCTGTAATAATAATAATAATAATAATAATAATAATAATAATAATAATAATAATAATGATAATAATAATAAATAATAATAATAATAATAATAATAATAATAATAATAATAATTTACATGTTATATATATTAAGGACCGATTTTGCAGTATTAAGAACTATATTCAGCTTATTCTGACATCTCCTTTTGGTAATTTAAGTGGATTGTAATTGCTGTTTGTAATGTGTAAATTATTTATTTTATCATTTTACAATATTTTACTATTAAGAGGATTTAAAAAATTTCCCATGAAAATTAAAATGAATCTGAAAAGGGAATTTCTGTTTTAAGATTATAACCCAAAACCCCAAAAGAGTATTTAAAAATAACTGTTAAAATTTAAAATAAGCTAAAATTTAGAACTATATTATAATAAGAACCCTATATAATTTTAAAAAGAAATTGGGTTTTTGAAAACTTATCTCCAAAAAAAACATTGGGCATTGATAATTGGGCCCTTAAAACAAATTTTAAATTTTAACATATTGAAATTAAAACAACCCCCCAATGAAAACCCATGTAAGGGTTTGGTTTTTTTGTTTCATTTTTCGGGGGCCTTTTTTTTCCCAAAGTTTTTTTTAGTTCATAAAAAGGCGGGTAGTTTTCCCAACCCCTTTCCCCCCTGGAGAGTAAAACCCGTATAAAAATTTCCCCGTGGGTTTTCTACCCCAAAACATCTCCCCGGGGGAAAAACGAACCCACGCCAGAGAGGTAACTGGACTTAGAAGTAATCGACTCTAACCCCTCGACCACGGGAGTCTCGCGGTTCCTATGTAGGTAAATTTTTTTTTATGAAACACATATATTTATCGCAACTTTGCATATTTTGGTTTGTATAGAGTCTAGTAGTTGAAGATTGCTAAAATGTCAATAAGGGACCGACGTAAAACATTGCATCTGATCACAAATTATAATTTTGCATATCCATATTACAACATTAAACAAAACACATGTTTGTCCTTTTATGGAAAGAAAAAAACATATTCATAATCCGGCTTTAAATACAGCATTTACTTCCTTACTTGTATATATGTAGGCATAGGTTTACTGTACTGACATTATCTCATTTGTTTGATTTAAAGCGGAAGTAACACACATCCCAATGAAAGATAGGTAGATATGTACTTCTTTACTGCATATACTTTTTGATGTGATCAAATAAAATCTGATTGAACTTTATTTAACAGAGTGATTTATCTTTAGATGTTCGAGTTACTTCACGTTGGATGTTACAGTGATTTTCACGTAAGATGAAAAATAAAATTAATCGATTTAACTTAAAATGTTAACTAATTTAAAAGTTGTTAAAATGAGTTAAATTCAATTGTTATAGTGATTGAAGTGATTAAATACTTAAGTTATTAAAACGTATTTAAGTGATTGAGCTTAAGACTTTGTTTTAGAATAAACTTAAGATTTTAGAAGGACTGAAATTAAGATTTGTTAGAGTTTAACTTATAAAATTTGAAATGATAGAGTTATTGAACATAAGATGTTACAGTTATTGAACATAAGATGTTACAGTTATTGAACGTAAATGATTTTAGTGAAGATGATACATTGATGTTAAACAAATATCAACAGTAGTAAAACAAAACAGTTGATTCTTCTGGATTAGTAAGAATGTATCTGCATGCAACAGTATATGACGTCACGGCAGGTCATTATATGAGATCAATAAATGTAGAAAAAATTAATACACAGGAAGATAAGTAAATGAGTTATCAAATCACAATAACATTTGTCTTAGAACAATAAATGAATAAACATTTTTTTACTGTTTATTTTACTTTTCTAATTGCTTGTCTAGTTCTTCAGCGATTTCATTTACAAGGGATATGGAATTTGTGCACGAAAAAAAAGATTATAATGTAGCCGAGTTTTACGAACGTTTTAACAATGACCTGCCACAAATTGTGATTGTGACCCAAGGATTCTGCGGGACAATTACTGAGGATACCTTTGACAGGGAACAGGTGTGTCTTTTTGTTAAACCTTCGACATGAAACTTATTCATTTATCTATTTGTGTGTTTATTATATCCTCCATATAGAGCTAATATATCTGTTTGTGTGTTAATGTTACCGTTAATATGGATCATGTTAATTTATTTGTATGTTTATGATACCCTCGATTATGGGGCAAGTTAATCTATTAGTATGTTTTATGATACCTCGATAGGAACATTTTTATCTCTATGTGTGTTTATGATATGCTCATCGTCGGATACCCACGATTGATAAACATGTCACATAACATGCAATCAACCGTGGGTAAAATGAATCGATTTGCGTCGATAATACAGCAACAGGTGCGTAAAATATCTACCAATGACATCGCGTTTTAACAAATCTATATTCTTCAACAGCGGAGGTAAAAAACAATAAGAAACAAAATGGGCAGCGCCACGGTTAAAAACTGTTGTACGTGTCTTGCTAAAATCATGGCAAAAAACTATCGCCAAATCAGTTCTTCTGCAAGCAGATATCAAATCAGAAAGGAAAACATCACACTGTAAAGTAAATTATCTATACTTTCTTCTGGAAATCGTTTAATTTTCTCGACCGTCGTCTATGGTTGTCCGCGAAATATTGTCTGTATACCGAACGTCGTACAGAACGAGCGTTTTGATTGGTTTTAATCGTCTCATGAAATCGTGAGGCAGCCAATGAAATAGCTGCCTTTGACACACCTCTATCGACTGAATATCGGCAAATATATATACGTTTCCTAAAATGGAACATCTTTCTTTTTACAAGATTAAAAAAGAGACATAAATGTACTGTTCGTTTGATCGATAAGTAATAGCAATAAATTCAAGATAGAGATAGCATTACCAATGCATATGTATGTTTTTGATTCCTATATAGGTATATTTGTACGCGATTATATTTCGTTTTGATCAGACCTTTTAATCTTTGTCGCAACAGACAAACATTGGTTCATTCAGAATGTCAGACACGACATAACTTTATGAATATATGCGTTAGGTTCTACTTTTTCACAAAAATATGCAACTTATTAAGCAACGAATACATACCAGATATTGATTAGTATTTCGGATATTCAATTGCAATGGAGAACAATTGTTCAAGCTGATTTTGTGACTGTTCACATCGTCAGGCGCCTTTGATGTGCAGCATCAACATTAAACTTGTATTGTATTGTATTGCATTTATTGTATTGTATTGTATTCATTTTGTATATTACACCGGGAATATAAACTTACAGCAAATCAAATACATATTATAATCTTTTTTTTTTACAAATGACATTGATAAAATAAAAAATTTTTGGCTATGATTGTGTTATGTTTTTTTTTCCTTTTAGCAATCTAGATTATTTATATCTCGTATCTAAGTTTTAGAATATTTCCTTTTTTTGTTAAACTGATGAATGATTAGTAAAATACTGAACCATTTGTCAAAGCTGTATGTTTTGTTACATGTAAATATTAGATATATGAATCTATTACATACAACAAGTATATGGTATCCCCACTTCTCCTAAATTGTTTTATACTCCAAACCGAGCCTTCAAAACTATTGTTAACACTGCTCTCGAGATATCTACACGTTTTCCAGATTCTAATAATGGTTGTCAAATTTTGTGTGGAAGCTGAAAAAAGTTCGCCACATACTTAATCTCAGTTTTTACATAAAGTTTTCTATTAATTCAGGACGATTTAAAACAGTAGTTGAAGTGTTTTGAGGTGCATGTATACCATACTATAAATTTAAACAAGGTTAGCTTTTAAAAAAGCTAGTAGCGATCGCTTTTCGTAATTTTTTTTCAGGGGTGTTTTAAATGTAAAAATGAAGTTCTTGGTTTACGGAAGAGACTTCAGGCGAAAATCAAAATAAAATGACATATAAAGTTATGGAATTCCAGTTCTCTCAGTTTAACAAAGAGAATATGAGTTATATGAAGATGCATGTAAACAGATATAAATGAAGTCCCTAATGTCTTATACACATTTACTATATGGCCTGTTGACCTTGAACCAAAAAAATGTTTGATAGGTAGAATTCATAAAGATGTCTCTTTATTACGAAGTTAAGTTGTAATATTGTTATTTAGTAGTTGGATGATGAGTGACAGACCACAAATCCTAAAGTAAAACACAAGTGTCAATCAATTAGCCGGAAAACCGCGGATCGTATTAAAACATATAGGGATTCTGGAAATTGACCAGTCTAAGAAGATCGTTTTTTCAGATTAAGGCCGGATAGTATTAAAACATATAGGGATCCGGGAAAATGACAGTTCATAGATATATATAGTTTTCAGATAAAAAACCCGGGATCGTAAATTAAAATATATAGAGGATCCCCAGGAATTGGCCAGTTCAAGAATATAGTTTTCAGAAAAGCTGGGATCGTATTAAAACATATAGGGATCCCGGGATTTGATCATTCAAGGAATATGTCTTTTGATTTTTTTTCCGGATTTTATTTTGGCATATAATTATAAGTATTTGTTTATTTCCGTCATTTTTAAGGAAATAAAAAGCTTTTTTTTATAAAATTTACCCTAAGAAAAATTAATTTTTAAAGGGTTCATTACTTATTTTTATTCATTTAAATTTACAAAAAAAAAACCTAACTTTTTAATGGCCTTTTCGTTCGGAATAAAAAAGACAAATATGGGTTTTTTTAAATTTTTTCCCTCTATATATTATCCCAATCGTTTTCCCCCCCACCAGAAAAAATTTACTTTACCAAAATTTCCCAAAAAGGGAATAAAATTTGACCGGAAAAAAAAAAAATAAAAAAAAAAGCACAAAACCAGATGTACATTTATTTTAAATTTTTTAAAACCAAACGAAAACTTTCCTACAGGGGGGAAAACATTTTTAAAATTTCCTAATTCAAAAGTCTTTTAAAATTAATTTATTGAAAAAGAATTCTTTAAAAACAACATTTTAAATTTCATCTTTAATATCTTTGGGCGCTCAAAGCAAACTTGGCTTTTTTAAAAAAGGGGCTTTGGAAAATTAAAGGTTTGCCCGTTTTGAAAGTTTAAAATTTGTTTGCTAAAAAATTTTTGAGCTTCTTTTTAAAATTTTTGGTGGTTTTCCGGGTTTTTGGGGTTTTTTTTCTCAGTGTTTTCCTTACTTTAATATTGGCTCGCCGGGGGCCGGGGAAAAACCCTTTTTCCAAATTTAATTGGGTTGCTTTTTTTTTTTATTTTACGGGGTTTCAGGCATCCCCCCTTTTTAAAAAAAGTTATACACTTCATAGGGGGAAAACAATTTTTGGGTGTGGTTTGTAAAATACTTCTTTCCAGTTTGTTAATATTCTTTTTACACTTTTTGGATATTTCGGGTAACCCCCTTTAAACATTTGGGGTTTTTGGGGTTTGGCCCCGGCGAATTTATATGTTTCTTTAAACGATGTTTTTAAGCCCAAATTTTTTCAAAATTTTTTCCCCTTTTTTTATTGCTCGGGAAAAATCTCCCCTTTTTCCAATTTTAAAAGGGGTTCTCTTTTTATTTTTTAATTTAAAACCAATAAAAGTAAAATGGATATTTTTTTCCTTTTTTTTGCGGGTTGTTTCGTATACATGTCTTTTCAAACAAAGAGGGGTTATACCCAAATTTCCCAGTACAAAAAATAATTTTTGATTAATAAAGTTTTCCGGAATCCTATGGGGAAAGTTGGGTTTTTAAAAAACCCGGGAAAACGTGAAGTAAATGTGAACTTTTTTTCTTATATTATCGTTTGGTGAAAAATTTGAAAGTGTGCCGTCTTAAGTAAATCATTTTGAAAACGTGTTTAAAGACTTATATATGTTATTTTCATTATAGATGTAAAACAATTGGTTAAAAAGCTTTGTGGCATTAATATATTGTTGGTTGTTTATTGTTTGTTCAGTGTCGATTTCTCTCATGTATTTCATTGGTCAGAAATCGTAAAAAAATACACACCGACCAATGAAAAGCCATCAGATTTTAGATTGTGCTCAGACACACGATTTATGCGATAACAACTAAAATTTATAAATATCTCATTATTATTTAATAGCTGTATTCTTGTGCAAATGTTTCATATTAACATTCAGCAATGTTTACATCAAATACTATCCTACAGAGTGAACAGTATGTGGTGCAAAGAAACTTCATGTGATGACCAAAAATATCTATTACTTTATTTAATAACAGATGGAAAACCCAAACAACTGTATACCATTCTGAGGGACTATAAACTCCCCCTGACCGTCCAGTTTCCGAAGGATCACAGCATGACAGTGGGTAACCAAACAGTGAGCACCAATAATATCCCGTGCATGGAACTCGTGCAAACTTTTGATGAGGTTTACCTGTTGTCCAATTTTATAACTGACGGTTTGTATATTATACATTTCGATATTATTTTACAAGTTACATTTACAGTACTTTATACCACTAGACGGCTAAATTGACACATTATTTACATCATGGGTTAGAGTTGAAGTTTCTCATAGATAAATTACATCTTAAAACAGATTACTTTGAACTTAAAAGACGTTTTTCTTTCTATTGAGATATTAACGACATTTGAATGAATAATTTGAGAAAAAGGGGGTACTTCAAAACCGAAGAAAACAGAAAACATATTCTGTCTGGCTAAAAAGTGTGTTCATAAAAGGAAAATAGGTACATGTCACGCGGCACTAGCACATGGTAAAACAGTATTATATCTTAAACACTTTATAATTGATCCTTAAAAAGTAACCGGGCAAACACATAGAGAATAACAGGCAAGCCTCGCCCCTTCCAGGACCATATCTAACCTCGTCTAAGAAACCCTTTCTCAAAAGACAGTAACCTGTTATTCTTTTTATCATGCCTCTATTATGATTTTGCATCTTTTTTTTTTTAAATTCGGGGCGCTAATTTCTGAAAGTACCGGGTAACCACAAGAGGGTTATACGCCAAAAAAAAGTAGTCCGAGGGTTTTTACCTAATAATTTATAACACAACACAGATTTTTGGTACAATTTGCTTTTAACACAATTATTTACTGTGGTTTACTATGTATTATCATAAATATTCAGCAAAGTCCAATTAAACAATACCAACAATAAAACATCATCAGTGCTTGAATCTGGCGTAGGAACATAGTGTTCTCAAGTCACTGACTGAGAAAGGTTGCTGGTTTCTCAGACAGGCTCTTTTATTCAGCCAGTTGTCATAGTAATGGCATGATAAAATGATAATACTGACCTTTAAAGTTTATATCACAAAATGATTGTCGATGCAGAAATCTGCTATCCATTTCCTACAAATGCGTTGTGCTCTTGCCACATTTTAACAAAAATGTCCGGAAATGTAAACCGTTTGTCGACATTTTTATTTCATTTTTGTTTTCTACAATTGAAGGTAGTATTAACCAGGAAGTTGTGCTTATGCCACTTTATCTGTCACAACTCAGACTGGCGGTCATAAATGGGTTCAAAGGTCAAAGTGAGGAAAAATGGAACGCCTTTCGACGTAAATTAGATCGAGTTGCTTCTTCTATAGAATTCGATAACGAATTTGGAAACCTGAGTAAGAGTTTTGTTTTCTGCTATACTAACAAGTTACATACTTGTGACTGATAAAGCTGTAACGTTATTTTTTATGACGTTCGTAATAACTTTGAAGCTTTCGAAAACTGTAAAATTACATACAATAATTGTTGCTTGTTTCTTTATGGCATAGTCCTCGATTCAAATATAATTACTCTAGTAAAAATGTTATGAATTGCATCACAATGAAAATTGTGAACCTTAATTAACTTTGTTTGACCAAAGTTCGGGAAGCCGTTTAAATGATGCCGGTAGTATCTTCGTTCCCCCTTCACACACACATATAATGAAATGTTGAACTTGATGTACTTTTGTTTAAATATGCACACATGGTTGATTTCAGATATTGCCGAGTATGACCCGAGGGCAGTTCACACCGATACCACTTACTCTTATATAGAACCAACATCTTACTCTTCTTTTATAAGTCTTGTTAACAAATCAGCAGTTAAATCAGTTGACACTACAGTTTTTAACCGAGAACAACAACGCCGTGAGGGTTTGAACGTTTACGAAGAAATTGACAACATAGCACGAGAGAGGCAATCGGCACGAAGAATTAAATATTGCCACGCTGAGGCTTTAACCAAACAAGCGCAAAAAAAATACGTAATTCTGCCGCCTCCTTTGGGGCACCAAAAAACCAAAAAACGGTTTGCATTTAAATCATGACCAAATCATCGCACCACCTCTCCCAAAACGGGACAGGCAATAACCCGATTGTCTTGCAGATACTTTCAACAAAAGCTCGGCGAGAGCGCAATCGGATGTATCAAAATGATGTACCGTTAGATCACGGATAACACCTTTACAATTCAACAGAACTGCAAAACGTTGAAAAGCAAAATCTTTGCCTTTAAAGGGACGTCAGTAAAAAAGGTCCGTGATGTTAAAAATCATGCTGATGTTGCAAAACTGACTATTGACGAAGTTGTAGAGTATCTTAAAAAAGATTGAAACCTAGGACAATATGCTGCTACTTTTAAGACTGAACAGATTGATGGTCGTATGCTGATTCTACTGGACAAAGACATGCTGAAAGAAGATTTTGATATGAAAGGTGTTGAGGCACTTAGACTTGTAACATTTGCAAAAGAAGGTCACCTGCCGAATTAGATAAACCTAAAAGCAGATAACAGGATAATAATGTTTTACACTTGTTTTTAACTATTTGTTTCGGACACAGAGCGTTAGATTTAGACGTTCACTTAAATTTTTATATCTATTGAATCTGTTGAAATGTAAAAGAAAAGATTTGAAAAAACAATACAATGCCAATGTTTAAGTTTGAATTAAATGTTAAGAAAAAAGTAGAAAATAAATTTCTCTAAATCTGATACTGTACATACCACCGCCATGGTGAAATATGCGTGTTATGAAGCTCATTTAGTTTTGTGTATCCGGCAAAACACAGATCAGCCAACATATTTCAAGAAAATCAATCTTGAGAAAAATGTACTAAGATTTGAATATGAAAGTTGAAAGAAAACACCTATTCAAGAAAAAATTTACATGGTACATGCAGTATTAATCACCATATTTCTACTGCATGACTAACGCGGTGAAAGCTTCCTTTTGCATATGTTTGGTACTTTCGTAGATGTTAAGTGCTATTTCCAATGTGAAAATCACTTTTTCTGTTCCCTTAACAATATTTTACTTATTAATACAGTCATTTAACTTTTTTTTTTAAAAGGAAAAATTAGCATGAAACCCCCGAGGCCATGCTTTCATTTTCAATTTATAAAAACCAGTTGTTTTTTTATCCCCCAAAAAGTTCTGGGAAATCGGAAAATATAACTCCATACGATTGTGTTTTAAAACCCACCAATTTTTTTGGAATTTACTGATTTAAATATTGGGTATAGAAAATTTAAAAGCCCTAAAAAACCCAATAAAAAGGGAAAATACTTTTATATACGGGGAAAATTTTGTTCAAATAAAAAATTTTTTAAAAAATTTTAAGAGGTATTCCCAAAAAGGTGATGAATTTATAAAACCTTTAAAATGGACCCTTTTTGTGGCATTTCAATCTTTTTAAACCCAAATTTTAAACTGTGGGTGTTTTTTGAAGACCTTTTTGGAGACAGCGAAAAGGCAATTAAGGGGTATACGAAAAATTTTTTCAGGGAAAAAACAAAAAAAAACATAACATAACTTTTATTCGACATTAAAATTGTTACAACAAAATAATAATCCATCTAGATCAAAAAGTGCAAAAGTGAGACACGTGAATTCCTAACCTAGAAATATATATATATATGTTTAGAGAAATTTATTACATGACGAATGTCAATCATATTAGAATAATATATGTATGTGGTAATTATATGTAAATAACATAATCATTGTTATGTATTGTCGGGGCGAGAACTCTGCAAGTGTGTATAGGTTATTTTTGTGAGAGTTGTTTCCCTTTCATTGCAAAAGTTCTCATCCCGCTTATACCATGTTTACAGTCAAAAAATAAGCCAAACTAGTACAAAATTGATTTGCAACTATAAACATTACTTTATTTATTACTTTAATAACTTTAAGCCATACAGATCTTATTGATACAATTTATATGATTCATTCTGGAGCATATTACCTTGATGAAAACAGTTCGAAAGTCAAGGTATTTTAAGGTATGAAACATTGGTACTATATCTTGAGATAATCGACCAATTTATGTCAGCCTTTTGAAGATTTCAAAACTAAAGACTGACAAGATAGGTCTATTGTGATTCACCATGTTACTATATGTTATCTGCTTATAGCTAATATTACGACTAGCTTGACACATGTTACACTACATAAGACTAAATAACAAACAAAAGCAATGTGCATGTTTGAATAATACACTTGTTATAAGACATTGAACACACATTAACAATGTACAGCATAACACAAATTATGCAAAGCATGTTAGATTAATATAAAAGTTTAAAAAATACAATAAATGTTCTAACGACGGTCTTTAAACGCACAAAATAAAAAGCGTGCTATACTATTGAGTGTTTTCGTGTTTTTACTTATCATAAGATTTTCAAATTTTTGTAGTGTTGACCACCTGTAGTAATATGGTTCAAATGTGTTTTTACGTAGATCATAGAATTTCGGGCATACTAACATGAGATGGTATTCATGTTCGATTTGATTCATGGAACAATTTTGACATTTTATATCTTTCCTAGGAGTATTATTATGCCTTCCAGTCTCTATCGCACAAATTGTTTAGCAAACCATTGATATTCCATGAAATTATTTGAATGTCCTTCTGACCTCCCTAATTAACATAATCTAGTATTTTGCCATCAAACCATCTCTTAGTAATTCTATTGTTCTGATATAGTTTATTACCTACAATTTTTGTGTCCTTCTTGTCAAGTTTTTGAGAGTCAATATGTTCAGTGAACGCCTTTTTTTGCATCCCGGTACGCCTGGGGGGTTTACATTCCAACTACATATTTCTTCTCCTTCAGCCGTTTTTTGGATTCCTCGTCATAGGATTCGAACCGAATCTGTTCACGTTATTTAAGTGATGAAATTTAGCTATGATGGGGCGGGTTTTTTTTTGCTCTAGCACCACCAAGTCTATTAATTCGTTCAATGAACATTTCTGTGTTATCAATATGTAGTTCGTTTGCTATCAATCCTCTGACTAAATGAATGCTCGCACTGGTCGGGTTAAGCGACCTTTCCATTCTTTGGCGTTTACGGTTCATTTAATCCATGAAACATCAGATTATTCTGCACGGATCTAATTTCTAGGTCCCAAATTATTTCTTGAAATTTGATTTCATGTAATAGAAAGAGCACCGAAACACGAGGTTATCTGATTTGAACGAGGGGGCGTAGCCCCCGAGTATTAAAAAGATTGCCGAGTGTTTTGGTGTTCTTTCTTTTTTGTATTACAGTCAAATATAAAAACACGTTCCCTGTTGTCACAATATGAAACCCCGGGAATAATGAACCAATGAACGAACATCTGAATATGATATTTCTGTCGCTTTCCCTTTCTCTTCCGTCACAATATGTAAACCCCAGCAAAAATGAGCCAATCAATGGGCATGCTCTGGAGTGTGGGTAACTAATACTGTGCATGTATATGTATACGATTTAACCCTGACACATTTTCAACAGAAAGGTCTCCAAACTATAATACAATTAATCTATATTCTTCTACAGTAGATTCCAGATTTTCGCATTTATTTTGTAACTTATTGACTTGTTGTTTTTATTTATCCAGCTGCTTCTTTTGATCATCATTCTCTTTTCCAAGAAATTGAAGAGATTCACTAGCTTCTACACTTTTAGTCTCAAGAGTTTATATTTTGGTTTCCACTGTCGTTGTTCTCACATTTATAAGATTAATTGCTTGTTGTAGGGACTCAATTTTCGGCATAAACTCTTTTATTTGCCTGACGTCTTCAATAAGTATTCGAGCCCATTCTGGCGGTGTAGACGGAACCGGTGATTGAAATACTGATGTATTTGATGCATCATTGTATTGTCCCATAAGAAGAACAGGACGGAATGTACGTACTCACCACTGTTTAAAAGTCCAGTTTAATGTGTATTCGTTCCGCTCTGTGCGCAAAAGTAATGGCTATCTATATCCACTTCAGGTGACCCGCTTGCTTTTCGTTTCGCTGCCCGTTTTAGCTTCTTTTTTGACTTTTTGTCAATCTTTGTTTCGCACTCATAAAGTATGATTGTTAATAGTCATTTTGGTAACAAAAAATCCAAATATCAATGTCCAATTAAGGAAAAACTTCAAAAAACCAGGAGAGAAATAACACATGTTCTCACACTGTACACATGAAGAAATTTTCACACGTCTGAAAAGACGTGGTCTTAATAAATATGTTCATTTTTCTATTTATCATGCGATTGACGGGGAGCTTCTTGTTTCTATGGACGAAAATGTTTTTATGGAAGAACTTGTTATGACGAAAGAAGAGTTAACTAGACTAAAGGTGTTTCTAAGTATCAAAAGAAAGAGCAAACTGCTCTTGACATACCATCAAAAACATGTAAGAATAAAACAAATGTAACCTTTCCTGAAACCAATGATCTTTATCAAATTCCGAAGTTATTTACAAAACCATATACACCGGCACCTACGACCTCAATAGATGAAAGCATTTTAATGGAAGAACCTTGTATGACAAAAGAAGACTTATCTAGACTGAGAGATGTTTCTTAATGTAAAGAACTAAGAACATATAAGACAAAACATTATGTTAAACTACCCGAGACTAATGTTTCAAATCAGGTTCCAAAATTATATCAAAAGCCACGTTTACAAGCACCAAAGACATCAACGTCACATCCATGCCAAGACATGACTAAACATAGACCAGGGGAAATTAATTATTTTTCAAACATTAAACATTTAGATGATTCAGGTTCACAATACCCGCATGCAATACCTAACACGTATACATCAATGCCGAAACAATCAACATGCTCAGCAAAAACGAAATAAGTGATGTTTTAAGTGATAATGTGTGTTGACAAAATAGAAACAGCTCCCATTTTGTGCACATAGGCATGATATTGTGTTGAAAATGTATCTTACCATGTGCGATTCATCATTGTAATTGTTATAAATACTAACAAGTGCAATTACAATTATCCTGAGACTGCAATATTTTTAATTTTGCCGCCATCACTGCATTTTAAGGATTTTATTATATTTTCAAGATCAAATACTCAATAGTTTTGGAGACTTTGCAATGTTGTTGCTTAAGCGGGTTCCAAGAAATTATATTTGTAAATATTTTCATGAACAGACTCATTTCAATTTGGTTCTGCTTACCAACTTCATAGAACTGTCAAGGTTGATAAAGCCAATTTTCAAGTTACATAACGATAGTCAGTGGTAGATTGGTCATGCATTTTATTGCTGTTTATACTAAATGTTTTGTACTATGTAAGTATACATGGGTGAGACAAAAATAAACAAATAAACTTGAATATGACAGTGATTAAGAAAATCCATTACTGTAATAATAAAATGAATTTAATATATGATTCAATACACCAGGTGATGTTTTGACAAGTCGCGATTTACCTTTTATTATTTTCGACTATTTAGTTAAAATATGAAAAGTTTACTACACACTATGCTAGTTTCGACATATATCCTCGTCAGAAATGGAAAAAAACAACACTATGCTTCAACAAATCTTTGATTAAAACACCAACTAAATTCCTTTTAACCCTGGTGTGAAAGTAATTTAGTACGTCTTTTATTAATGCATTGATCAAGAGCCAATCACCATTGATTTATGCCCCCATAAGTAGTCCGAAAATGTAAAATTGACGACATAAATCAATTATATGCCCTGTATGCAAAATTTAAATAAAGTTCATCATACGGTTTACAAGTTATTGAAATGTTTTCTGATATTAGAATGGCTCTTTTTCAGGGATAAAGGAACTCTAAATAATCTTTAATTTCTTTGCTATTATGAAAAATTATTTTCCTATTGATCATTGTTAAAAACAAATAATAGCATTTAGGTAACAAATCACACAAGCAAAACGATTGTTTCTCCTGAAAATGTTTGAAATATGTACAAAAATGTTACCCTGCCCTACCCATTTTAAATACTTGTTTAACATTTTTCCTATCTATAGAGTCTTATTCAGAATATCCCTAAAATTTACCAAAGTGTGGGGCTATTTTCAAAGTTTGCCTACTTTTTTAGAACTTATATTAATTAATCTGACTTATATTTGAATGAGTGGTATTGTTAGTAATTCTAGTAAATGGAAAAACTATTATTGAAGAAAACATTCAAATTCGAACCATACTTAGTAAATACACAGTGTAACCTGCTAAGGTATGTAAATAAATTTCGAATAGACTTTCAGAAGAAACAGGAAGCTGGAATAGAACAGAACTTCACCAGCGAAAGTGCGCACTATGTAAATGTATTGGTAGCATTGGTGATGAATTTCATTATCTATTAGAATGTAAAGAATTTTCTGCTAAGAAAAGGGTATGTAGATCACCAATATATAAGAATATAATGTATGTAATGTTATTTAAATCTGTTGTTAACATTATGATAAGTTCAAATGTTTTTGTTTATTTGTTAAGGAATTATAATTAAATTTGATATTAGATAAAGTTGCCATCTGATGTACGTCTTACAATTACTACAAAAATGTGTGCCTTGCTATTAAAATGTGTTGCATATTAAACATTTATTCAAGTTTAAGATCATGTTATTTTAGTGTATGACTGATCTCTATGGCAAAGCATATATTTGCAACATTATTGTTATCTAAAATGATTTAAATAGACTTTGAAATATATCAGGTACTTTATTTGTTATTAAATTTTGGCATTTTTAAGCCAATAATAATAATAATAATAATGATAATAATGATAATAATGATAATGATAATGAAAATTAATTTTAACTATTTTTTTTTGTCCACGAGGGATCTGTAACATACTTACAAATATAAGAAAAGGAAACAAAAACGAAACAAAAATAAGACTATTTTGGGGTTTGAACTCACGCCCCTCAGTTTCAATGCAGTTGACAGTAATTCTAGCATATCTAAACTCTTCAAAGCGGAAGTAGTGAATAAGGGGGATCTTAACTTACTTAACATAAACTTAACTGTTGGAATTTTTTGGTTTCTAGCGATAAATATATACATTGTTGAGATAACATTCTTTATCATGAATAGAAATTTCGTCAAACATTCACACAATCATTTAAGTAGTTAGGCATACACAACACGGAGAAATCGATGACTTCAACATTTTTTACTTTGCGTACACATGTGTACACAAATAACGTCAAAGGACGTTGTAACTATGGTTTTATGTTTTTTGACCTGATGATTATAGAAACCGGTAGGCAATAAATTAAATTGAGAAAATCCAGTTAATGTCAGTAATTTTTTAGTATATATACAAACTACGATGGCTGACCTGTCGTGAATAACTCGGGAGGGTGGCGTTTACAAAAAAGTCATTTCGTGTTTAACAACGATACCTTAGAAGTAACCATTATCGGATAAAGAACGACCAGAAGGAATTTCACAACGACCTGACCAGCAAGTTATTCTTGCCCATATGGTTATTTCCGAAACAGTGTAGACAAACGTATATTGAAAACTATTATTCTTAAAATAATAGCAGACCGAAAAACATTTTGAAAACATGTAAATAATATGCATATCTGACCAAGCACTGGGAAAGTATTCAAAAAGACATATATTTAGGAAGACACAAAACCTTTGATACTATACAAGGTCACATCCTTCTCAAAGAGATTGTTTCATTAATAAAAGAAGCATAACAGTGAAAAAGTAAAAAAAAACATCATCAATTTGAAATATGCAATGAAATTATCATGCATTTTATTTGAAATAAACATCATTTACGTCAAATAATGAACCGAATGTTTGATCTTTACAAGAAATCACGAGGCCAGCACCGAAAAAATATACGGTATGTATAAATACAAAGCATTGAAACATTCAGAAACTGATAAATACAAAATACCGGTATTGACATTTCAACTTCATGAATTTCCAATTTCGTCTAACGGAGTTCACGAATTTACGAGCATCAGTTCAACTTCATGAATTCGGAATTTTACTTCATAAATTCATGAACTTAAAATTAATGATTCGTGAATTGTAATTGTTGTAATCGCGAGTTTACAAAGTTGAAATTGTGAATTCTTAAAGATAAGCCCGATAATTCAAGAAGTTGAATGGTATCAACAGTGTTTCGTAGATAAAACACCCCAGTCAGTTACAATGAGCTCAGGATTTTGCGGTACAGGAAAGTCGGTGATAAAGAGGCAATATATCGTATCAAAATTTCAAAGATGTTGTGAAATGGGCGAAACGGTCGGACTATAATAGCAATTAAAATGATCTTGAAAAAACCTTAACTCATAACTAAACTTGGATAACTTTAAATAGTACATGGAGTCACGGTTTAATACCTTTATTGATAATACAATAGAACGATACAAACTGATTAAGATTTAGATACTAGATGATTTATTTCCTAATCGGATTCGAATCGTTTGAAATCAACGACCTTAGATGCCATCTTTAGATGAGGTCAATAAATTTACATAAATAAAAACCTTTTTGTCAATGTTGTGTTACGAATGTCGTGTCGCATGGTTCCAAAACATACAAGATTGAACATATATCGATATTGTTACAATTAACTGCTGCTGCTGCTGCTACTACTGCTACTGCTACTACTACTACTACTACTACTACTACTACTACTACATAATAATAATAATAATAATAATAATAATAATAATAATAATAATGATAATAATAATGACAATAATAATAATTATTTTCATGTTATGAACGATTAAGGATCGATTTTGCAGTATTAAAAACTATAAACCTACAGCTTATTCTGACATCTTTTATTTTGGTACTTGGATTGCAAGTGCTGTTTGCCATATGTAAATTATTTTTCATTTCACAATATTTTACTTTTAAAAGGGTTTTAAAAAAAATCATGAAAATTAGCATGCATCTGATGGCATGCTGTTTTAAGATTATACATACCCACATAGAGTATCATTAATGAATAAGCTAAATTGAGATATTATTTCTATAAATAATGAATACACTCTTTATCATTTAATAACTATTTGAGTTTAAAATTCGATAAATCAATTCATCGTCAAATAAATCATTGATTATTGAAAGTTGGACTTAAATTAATGCAACTTAAACCTATTGAAATAAAACAGAAAACACCAAATGAACCTGTATAGGTACAAATTATTTTATAAAATACATATATTTATTACAACTTGAAATTTCTGGTTTTGTGTGGCGTCTTATAGTTGAAGATTGTTAAAATATCAATAACTGAATAAGGGACCGACCTAAAGCATTGCATCTGATCACAAAATATAATTTTGCTTTCCAGCGACAATAAGGAAATTGAAATCATATGAAAAAAAAACCATCTGATCACACATTTTACTTTTTATAACACTATTGCCGTAAAATTGAAATTTTTGGTATTATAACACTATTGCTTTAAAATTGAATAATAAATGTTGTATTTGACATTTGGTTGAAAAGTTTTTTCAACAGGTGATAAGCATCTATCCATATTACAACATTAAACAAAACACATGTTTGTCCTTTTATGGAAAGGACAAAAAACCTATTCATAATCCAGCTTTAGATAAAGCATTTACCTCCTGACTTGCATATATGTAGGCCTAGGTATGTTTTCGTCCTGAGATTATCTCATTTGTTTGATTTAAAGCGGAAGTAAAACACATCCCAATGAAAGATAGGTAGATATGTACTTCTTTACTATATATACATTTTAATGTGATAAAATAAAATCTGATTGAACCTAATTTAACAGAGTGATTTATCTTTAGATGTTCGAGTTACTTCAAGTTAGATGTTACAGTGATTTCACGTAAGATGAAAAATAAAATTAATCGATTTAGCTTAAAATTTTAACTAATTTAAAAGTTGTTGAAATGATTTAAATTCAGTTGTTCCAGTGATTGAAGTGATTGAATACTTAAGGTATTAAAACGTATTAAAGTGATTGAACTTTGGATTTTTAGAATGAACTTAAGAATTTAGAAGAGTTGAAATTTAGATTTGTTAGAGTTATTAAACTTGAAATTTTAGAGTAATTGAGCTTAAGATTTTACAGTTATTGAACATAAGATGTTACAGTTATTGAACATAAGATATTACACTTATTGAATATAAGATGTTACAGTTATTGAACATAAGATGTTACAGTTATTGAACATAAGATATTACAGTTATTGAACATAAGATGTTACAGTTATTGAACATAAGATGTTACAGTTATTGAACGTAAATGATTTAAGTGGTGAAGATGATACATTGATGTTAAACAAATATCAACAGTAGCAAAACAGAAAATTTTGCTTCTTCCGGATAAGTAAGAATGTACAACAGTATATATATAAAGTATATGACATCACGTCAGGTCAGAATGTATCTGAGTACAACAGTATATAAAGAATATGACATCACGTCAGGTCATTATTAGAGATCTATAAATGTAGAAGAAATCAATACACAGGAAGAGAAGTAAATGAGTTATCAGATCACAATAACAGTTGTCTATGAACAATAAATGAATAAATATTTTTACTGTTTATTTTACTTTTCTAATTGCTTGTCTAGTTCTTCAACGATTTCATTTACTAGGGATATGGAATTTGTGCACGAGAAAAAAGATTACAATGTAGCCGAGTTTTACGAACGTTTTAACAATGACCTGCCACAGATCGTGATTGTGACCCAAGGATTCTGCGGGACAATCACCGAGGATACCTTTGACAAGGAACAGGTGTGTCTGTTTGTTAAACCTTCGACATGAAGCTAAGTAATGTAGCTATTTGTGTGTTTATTATATCCTCCATATGGAGCAAATATATCTGTTTGTGTGCTAATGTTACATTCAATATGGATCATGTTGATTTATTTGTATGTTTATGATACCCTCTATATGGAGCAAATTTATCCATTAGATGTTTTATGATACCCTCGATAGGAACATGTTTATCTCTATGTGTGTTTATGATATGCTCGATATAGAGCAAGTTTGTTTGTTTGTATGTTTATGATACCCTCGATATGGAGTACGTTTATTTGTTAGAAATAATTTCGATAGGGGACATGTTTTTCCGTTGTTATCTTATTGACATTGATAAATTACGATTTAATTCCAATTAAATTTCTTAAAAATCTTTAAATGAAAATTAAAAATATGATGCATGCCGTTTTGGAATAAATTGATAGAAACAATCGGGCTAATATACGTTTCTAAAAATGAAAGGATTGACATCTTAATTTTTTCAAAGATTAAAAAGACATAACAGCAATGACAACAAGCACGGATCAAGAATGGAGTGGGTGGTGGTAAATGGTCACGAACACCGCCCCAACCCCCTGGATTTGTCTTGTTTATGAAACACACTTTAGCGATCTATCAAGTAAAAATTCTGGTTCCGCGTCTTAACATAAGTGTACTGTTCGTTTGGTCGTAAAATAGTATCAATAAATTCAAGATAGAGATAGCATTACCAATGAATATGTATGTTTTGATTCCTATATAGGTATATTTGTACGCGATTTATTTCGTTTTGATCAGACCTTTTAATCTTTGTCGCAACAGACAAAGATTGGTTTATTCAGAATTTCAGACACGACATAACTTTGTGAATATATGCGTTAGGTTGTACTTTTTCACAAAAATATGCAGCTTATTAAAAAACGAATACATACCAAGAAAAATTGATTAGTACTTCGGATATTCAACTATAATCGAGAACAATTGTTAAAGCTGATTTTGTACCATACCCGGGACTGTTCACATCGTCAGGCGCCCTTAATGTGCAGCATCAACATTTAACTTGTATTATATTGTATATTACACCGGAAATAAAAACTAACAGCAAATCAAATACATGTTTTAATTTTTGTAAAATGAAAGTGATAAAATATACATTTTTTGCCTTATGGTTGTGTTATGTTTTTTTTCATTTTAGCAATCTAGATGAGTTTTATCTCGTATGATGATTTTATGATCTAAGTTTTAGAATATTTCCTTTTTTGTTGAATTGATTAATGATTAGCAAAATACTGAACCATTTGTCAAAGCTATATGTTTTGTTACATGTAAATATTAGATATATGAATCTATTACACACAACAAGTAAATGGTATCCCCACTTCTCCTAAATTGTTTTATACTCCAAACCGAACCTGCAATATTCGGCTATTTTACTATTGTTAACACTGCTCTCGAGATATCTACACTTTTTCCAGATTCTAATAATAGTTGTCAAATTTTGTGTGGAAGCTGAAAAAAGTCGCCACATACTTAATCTCAGTTTTTACATAAAGTTTTCTATTAATTCAGGACGATTTAAAACAGTAGTTTAAGTGTTGAGGTGCATGTATACCATACTATAAATTAAAAAACCGGGTCTAATAATTAGTTGCTTTATTTTTACTACTGTTCAGGCATCACCCCTTTTCAAAAAGTTATACTCTTCATAGAAGGTAACAAATTTTGTGTGGAAGTTGTCAAATACTTCATCCCAGTGTTTTTAATATATCTTTCTACACTTTTTGGATAATTCGAGATAATTCCATTACATTAGTGTTGAGGTGCTCGCACAATATACTGTTTCTCATAAACAGATGTATTTAAGTCTAAATTTGTCAAATATTTGCCTTGTTTTTATTGCTTCAGGAATCTCACCTTTTCCAGATTTTAAAAGTGCGTGCGTGCTATCTATTGTTAAGAAACAATACAAGTAAACATGATATAATTTCCTTGTTTTTGCAGGTGCTTCGTATACATGTCGTTTCAAAACAAAGACGGGTTATAGCCAAGTTCCAGTACAAGAATAATTCTAGATTAATCAGTATTCCGGAATCCTATGAGGAACGTTTGTGTGTTGTTAAACAAGCCGGGGAACGTGAGTAAATGCGAACTTTATCTTCTATTATCGATTGGTGACAAATGCAGTGTGCCGTTAAGTAATCATTTTGAAATCGTGTTTAAAGGCTTATACATGATTTTCTATCATTATAAATGTAAAACAATTGTTTAAAAAGTGTTGTGGCATTAATATATTGTCGCTTGTATATTGTTTGTTCAGTGTCGATTTGTCTCATGTATTTCATTGGAAAGAAAATACACCGACCAATGAAAAGCCATCATATTTTAAATTGTGCTCAGACACAAGTTTTATGCGATAACAACTGAATTTAATAAATAAATCAATCAATCATTATCATTTAATAGCTGTATTCTTGTGTAAATTTTACATATTAACATTCAGCAAAGTTACATGAAATACCATCCTACATAGTGAACAGTATATGGTTCCAAAGAAACTTCATGTG